>NW_015162042.1:152851-193448 GCF_001447785.1 Gekko japonicus
TACCCCCGCCCCCCCCCCCCCGGGAAATTGGAAAGTCTACACCGTTGGGCTGAGTTGTACTGGCTTTGCTATGTCTATCAAGAAAGCTACTGTGATTTAATATATGGGCAGAGTTGTAACAGGTAGACCTGAATTCAAATCCCACTTTTGACATGTATGCCATGGTGCCACCTATCTATCTCAGGTTCCTTTTCAGTAAAATGGCTGTTTAAAATATCTGAGAGTAAACGCTTATTACAATAAAAGTACTACATAACTGGTAACTTGTAATAGGTACGCTATACAAAATAAGTGAAACAAAATCCCAGAAATGGCATTCTAAGAAGGTGCACTGAAAAAATCATTGTTTTAAAAGCTGTGGTGGCCTCTTACAAAACACTTTATTTAGGCTGCAACCTAACTTACCACAAAACAGGTCCAATTGGACTTAGTGGGATTTACTTCTAAGTAAACAGGAATAGGATAAGATAGCCCACTTGCAGGGTAGGGCGAATAAAAGTCCCAATAAATAAATAAATAATAGTTATTGTGGCATTAATTTTTTTAAAGCAAGACTCACTGACTTGGATCCTGTGAAATGACAGTGGAAACAGCTGACTGTCTGAGATCTTCCTCTCCCCTCTGGAGACTCTGCTGACCACTGTTCCCTCTAAGCTGAGTTAGTGTGAGCTAGCTCACAGTTTTTTAGCCTCACACATTTTTGTCTTTTTTCAGGAAGGCTCCAGAGCAAACTAATTTATGCAACAGCCAAATTGCTTGCTCACAACTTCAATGCCAGTAGCTCACAGAGTAGAATTTTTGCTCACAAGACTCCACAGCTTAGAGGGAACATTTTTAAAAAATTTATTATAAAAGTACATCAGAGTTTACATGGTGTTGGCAGGTAAAAAATCAGAAAACAAGCTCAGCAAAAATGAATTTAAAAGGTTAAAATACAAGTTCCCTATGCAAGTGACTGCTACTGCATCTTAAAGCCTGACAGGGAGTAAACCTTACGTTCATTATAAAAGTCCTTTTGTTCAAGCTGTTTGAAAGCTCTCTCAGAACAAAGAAGTCAGAATGAAGAAGCCAGCAAGAAACAAAAATTCATCCTATGCTCAGGTCTAAAAATATAGGATATGCCTGCCTTCCAACACCTGAAAGCTACTGAAATCTCCAACTGGTCCTCCAAGTTCTTCCCCTTGAGTGGGATACAAGGTTATTCATAATTGGCTTAGTGGATGCGGCCTATTGTCTATCCCTGTTACCAAAAGATTACACCATCAGCCGAACAATAGCCCTTCATATTTTGGTTTCCTCATTTGTTCCCAGTCAAATTTGTCTATCATCATTTTCTCTAATACAGGGTACCATTTGTCCATGGGGTTGAGCAGCTATTGTTCAGCATCTTTATTACTGAGATTTTCTCTTGTAAGAAAAAGTCCCAGACTTTGTGCAGCCATTGTTGCATCGTTGGAGTGGAGTCTGCTTTCCATTTGCTTGCTAATACCACTTTAGCAGCTATTAACAGAACATTGATTAGCTTTTTCTTAATTTCGGGTACACCATCTGCGGCCCAAAGGTGGAGCAAAATCATTGCCGGGTCGTATGGTAAATTGTAACCTGTTAGAGCTTGGATATTTTGTATAATGTATTTCCAATATTGAGCAACAACCGGACAATCCCACCATGCATGTAGGTATGATGCTTTCTGACCACATCGCTTCCAACACAGTGGTGAAGTATTTGTATATATATGAGCCAATTTTACAGGCGTAAGGTACCATCTGTGTAGTACTTTCAATGCTGATTCAGCTTAGAGGGAACATGCTGACCCTAGGAAAGTGTGTTGCTGGCCTCAAGGGATTCCGTGTACTGATAGCTGTGCTGGCTGGGTGGTGCGGTGGGGAGGGGAGGGGAGGGGGAAACGGAAATGCTCACCATTTCTGTCTCCTGCATGCTTCTTGCAGCTGTCTGACCTGCGTGGCTATTAGTTCATGCAAGCCCATCAGCCCTGGCAATAAAGTTTTCCAGGGTCAAACGAGGCTCCAGCAGGGAGAAGAAGCTTCATGATCATTGCACCTACGCAACAGGGGATCCAGTCCTCTATTTGGTGTACCTGGAATGTGCCAAATTAAATGGGGACACTTAAATCTCCTTTGGATCTCCTCTATACATCCCCATGTGCTGCAGACTCAGCATTCCCGAAATATCTGAGCTCACGTAGTCCAGTGACATATGTGAGCTGCCGGATATCTGTATCAGCAGATATTATCAAGAATACACAAAATGTTCCTTCCGTATTGGATTAACTGGCAAAAAAATGACTAAGATCAACAAAGAGCAGGTTTTCAAGAGAAAAACAAGAAAAAAGAACCGAGGAAAGACATAAAATATATTGCAAGGAAGATATAAAGCCTGTTAGAAAGATGTGTAATCATAATGAGACTCTGGATTATGTGTTCCTTTCAAATTTTCCTTGCACATATAAAAAACTTCCCAATGCAGCAATGTTCCACCGAAAGACATGTCTAAAGAAGGCAGCTGAATCCCAGTCCAAGTCTGAATCTGACTTGGGCATATAGCAGTGGGAAAAGTGAATCCCTGTGATATCACCACAGCAGGATTGGATTTTAAATTTTAATTTTTGCAACTGTTGCAATCTCAGCTGCTCAGAACATGAAGTAAGTCTCCTGAGATGAGGAGAAGTCACACTGACATACTACTTTGTACTGATGACATTATTATCAATACGGATTTTTCCCACTTCTCTACCTCCAGTTTAGACTTGGGATGTGGACTGGGAATCAGCTGTCTCCCTTAGCAATTCATGTCTTTCAACAGAGTGTTGCCATATTGGGAAGGTTTTTCTACAAAACTGAGAAAGATTGATCTGGAATTTCATGTTTTAAATATTTCTGTATTCATATCCAACTTTTCTCAACATGGGGACCCAAAGGACTTTACAATATTAGTCTCCTCTCCTCTATTTTATCCTCACAATAGGGTTCCCAAGTCGGACCAGCGCCGGAGCGGGGGACTCCAGTGCTGCTCCGGGAGTGCACGTGCATGCTTTGCACACGCGCATCGCAACTCCGTCACCCGGAAGTTTCGCGACCACACCTGGCACACGGGGGGTGGGGCCACGACCATCCGAGGGAAACCATAGAGTTTTCCCTCGGATGACCGTGGCCCCACCCCCAGCGTGCCCAGCATGGTCGCGTCACTTCCGGGTGACGTGCACGTCACGTGCTTTGGGGGTGGGGTTCCCCTCGGGGCCTGATCCGCCGGCGGCGGGGAACGAGCCTCTGGGGTGGGGGTTTCCCCACCCCCCAGGGGGACTTGGCAAGACTACCTCACACCAACCGTGTGAGATAGGTTAGACTGACCATTAAACCACACTATTTTGACATCATTCTCTGCATGGTGCTCACCCAACAAATTTTGTAAAAAAAAAAAATGATTAAGAACCAGGGGTCTTTTGGGGCCGGAGGGCACCGGAGCACCGCTCTGGGAGCCCAGGAGCTGGCAAAATGGTGGTGGCAGAAAGCCCCTCCCCAAGCTCCCCATGCTACGGCCTGTCACCAGCCTTCTGGGCCCGTGCTGGAGTGCTACGGCCCCAGGAAGGCCCGTTGCCGCCTTTCCAGGGCCTGCACCGGAACACTGCGGCCCCAGGGAGGCCCGAGGAGGTCCATCGCCACCTCCCCAGGGCCCACACCAGAGCGCTGCGGCCGGAGGAGGCCCCTCGTTGCCTCCTCAAGCCAACGCTGGAGTGCTGCGGCCCGGGGGAGGCCAGAAGATGCTTCCTGCTGCCTCCCTGGGCCAGTGCCAGAGCGCTACGGCCTGGGAGAGGCCAGAAGAGCCCCCTGCCACCTCCCGGGGTAAATGAGGGATCCGCGGTGGGTGGTGGGGGCTTGATTGGGGGAGTGTGGGGGTGGGAGAGCCTCCCCCTATCTCTTTGCCTCCCCCCCATCTCTTTGCCCTCTTTCTTTCCCTCCTTTCCTTCCCCTTTCCTTTTCTTTCCCTCCTTCATTCCTTCTCTCTACTCTCTCTCTCTTTCTTTCCTTCCCTCTTTCCTCCTTCTGTGGCCCAACTCTAGTGAGAAGGGGTTTAAACTTTAAACCCCTTCTCTCTTCACTTCCCCGCCCCCCCCCCACTGGGGAAGGGAAGGGGAGGCTTTTGAAGATGTCTCCCCCCCCCCTTTTGCTTTCTCTTCTGACATCACTTCTGGTGATGTCAGGGAGTGTTGCATATGCTAATGAGCTATTATGCTAATAGCCTAGTAGCTCATTAGCATACTGTATGCTAATGAGCTCCTGCAGCTCTTTTTCTACGAAATAATTCCTGTTAAGAACTATTATCCTAAACACCAAACTATATATGGCATTGGGGGTTTTGACAGACAGCACGCAATTGCAGGCTTTTAAGAAATGCTGCTTGAGAAAGGTTGAGCTAGCAAAAAAAAAAAGATTGACAGCTAATGGAGCTCCTTCTGATTGGGTTAAGTCTGCTTATTGTGGAATGGAACACTGAGCTCTTTAAAAAAAATAAGTGGGAAGGAGTTGGTGGATCGGTTGGTGTGGATCAGTTGGAGTTGGAGTTGGAGTGGAGCTAGGCAAGAGAGTTAACAGAAAACTTCTAGTGAGGGACTTGGAAGAGAAAAAGGGTCTGATAAGCCCTGTCTGGAGCAGAGCAAGTTTGTTGTGGCCTCTGCAAATAACAGACTTAGAATAATAGAATCTGGCAAAGAAGTGTCAGAACCTCACCTATTCAAGGACTAGAGAGAAATCTCATTTTGTGAAAAACAGAAACACTACTTGAGTGGAGAATTAGACATTCTCAGTATGGAAGCTGATTAACCAGTTTACAGAGACTGTTCTTCTCGGAGATAGGGGTTTGAGGAGGCACTGAAGTCCCTCAAGCAAGTCAAAAGAGTTTATTTTTCTTAAGGAGAAGAGAATAACAATCTGACCAGAGGAAGAGGGGAAAACCCTAGTCTATAAACATAGGGTTAAAGCATAAAAAAATCTCAAGTCTGTGTGACCATCCAGAAACAAGATCAAAAGAAGGTTTAAGGGACACTAGTAAACTCTGCATCAGAGTAAAAGCAGTGAAACATCTCTAACAGCATCAAGCCAAAATAAACCAGGGAAAATAACTCACTAAACATCTCTAGTATTGTATAAAAGCAGTTTTGCATATATATTTGAACCTCTCCTTATCAAACGTACCCAAAGTTCACTTGTAAATATAATTTTCCAGCCCCTGCCTGTTTATTCCAATAAATTTGATTTGCTGTTTCAATGTTCAGTGTGCCTAGATACCTATTTCTGAAGAAGAATTTATAGAGGTACAGACCCTCCTCAGTCACTGTTCCTTATTTGGGGTTCCTTATTTGGGGTGTAAGCCGAAAAAGTATAATACAGTAATAAGGTGGTACAGCAGCATTATAATAAAAGTTTATTTACCACATGAGAAGAGGGACACACTACCTAAAGGCTATCCAGTTATCAGATGGGGAACTGAAAATTCATAAGGAGATTGGTGGGTAAATCTGAGACCTTAGAATCATAGAATCATAGAGTTGGAAAGGACCTCCAGGGTCATCTAGGCCTTATATGGGCGATTGTTTGACAGGAGTGCCTGCCTGGTACAGGGGTCTATTATTCAGTTTGCCAACATACAGTTTTGAAGCAAAAAACAGCTGCAGAAGGGTCTGATATGGACCATAGCTACAGCACTGAAAAAGAGGGTTTAATTCTTCCTCCCATGCAATTGCCCCAGGCTGAATTGCCCCCACCCTAGTTTTAACTCTAGGAAAGAAAAAAACAACCAGGGATCCATATTATGCCTTTTCAAGAATAAAATCAGCCATTCTGGTAGCCCTTTTCTATTCAGGACAGAGCTATGCCACATGGAAAAGTTAAATCACAGTTTCCATGTGGCATAGCTCTGATCAATATCACATCCTCCCTCCACCTGTTTTTTAGAGTCAAATTACACACCAGGGATCCCATCGTGGATTCCTGTTGTCACATGTAGTATGCTCCTAAGAAACATCTGACAAGTCATTACAGACAATTGGGACAGACAGTACAAAACATTATGGCTGTGTGATTATCTTCCTGGGAAATGCATGTTAACAACAGTTGATTCAAAGATAATAAAGGAGTTTAATTAAAGCAAAGGTCCATGGGGAGGATTTGAAATCAGATATAGGGAACTTTTAAAATACAATCTTTTTTACCATTTCCACTCCATTCCTGTGCGTTCCTGCCCAAAAATAGCCCTGCCTCTTGCATATTTGAAAAGGTTGAAATCCTAAGCACACTTATTTGTTTTATTGTTTTAGTTAAAACATTTGCTAGCCACCTTTCTGCCTTACAGGACTCAAGGTGCCTTACAATGTAAAAAGAACCATAAAACATAACAATACATAAATTAAATTAAAACCACATTTATTAATTAAAACCACATTTTAAAATTGTTGATAGGCAGAAGACGTCCACTTAGCCTCAACCAGGGCCAGGGTTTTCTCTGCCCTGGCCCTGGCCTGGTGGAATATGCTCCTGCTTGAGATCAGGGCCCTGCAAGACTTATTGCAGTTTCACAAGGCCTGTAAAATGGAGCTGTTCTTGCCAGGCCTTTGGCTGAGGCACTGGTGTTGCCATGAAAGCCTATCAATGTTTTTATGAACTGTATGGACTGTGCAAAGGGACTGTACAATATGGAGACCTGGGAATACCTGTTGCGACTGCACATCTGAAAGAGGGACACCTTCCTTTAGCGTTGCTGCTCCAGAAGTATTCCAGAGTTGCCAGCCATCTCGCCTGCTATGAGATGAAGCAGTTCCATAAGCCTGTACGCCATGCCATGGAAAGACACGAGGACAGAGAACTCCAAACTCCATTAGGAGTTTCCTCCAGCACATGTAAGCCACCCCTTTCCCCCCTCTTCCAGCTACCTACAAATCTAATCAAGAGACTCTATTCATGGTTGCTTAGCAACTAATTGCTCACCCATTAGCAAGCCGGCTAGGGCCATCAAGAGACAATAGCCCTAGCCTGATGATTCAATCACTCTTCATCCAGGTGCCAGTCCCCAGACCAAGTTACTAGCTCTCAATATTGACCACTCCTTAGTCCCCCTCCCCTCTTCCAGCCAGCCAATAGTATGTTTTATGGGACGGACTAACAGGAGGTGTCACAGGGGTGTGTGGCCAACTCAGCCTGCCCCCCACACACCACGTTATAAAAGATGCTAACCGATCACATGCTCTCTCTCTCTCCCTCTCCACAACCCCTATCGAAGCTTTAACCCTCTTATGTCCAGCTTGCTATCCATATACCCTACCTCCATTTTTAAACTCTAGTCTGCAGCTAGAGTCCACGTGGTTCTTCTGGTTCAGAGCACGTGTTCCCCATTTTCCATTCTTATCCCCTCCATTCTGCCATTGGAACGTCTCAATCAATGAGAACAGGTAAATATCACCCAACCAATAAATATCCTACTCATGCAAACGTGATAATTATCTATCTTTATTTCTTAGTATAAGTGTTTTGTGTTTTGTTTTATTGAGACATCTCTACCAGTAAAAGAAATTATATTTCACCAAGCATAGTCTCTGTGTCTGCTCTGGTACTTACAGTAAAGGTGGGACTTCGGTATAAATTGGTGTGAACCCTAATTTGCCTATTGCCAATTGATAATCATAACTTTCCCTAGATTAATAGAGAATTTAAGGCAATTTAGCTAACACTGGACACCCAATTATTTGACCTCCGCTGCTGAGAACTTGCCCTATGAAATCTGCCCATGTGACTGCCTTCAGTCAACAGGTTTCCTGTTTCCGTTGCTTGTTTTTTAACGTTGCGAGATCCATGAATTGCTGCTAATGAGACCAATATTTTCAAGTTTTACCTGTTTTTAACTATTATTGCTTATATAACTTGTTTTAATTGTTGGATGTGTTCTGTTGTTGTTACCCACCCTGAGCCCACTTATAGGAAGGGTGGGATGTAAGTCGAACAAATAAATGAATAAACTAACCTAATTGAAAGCCATCAACTGTCCTCAGATGGCTCCTAAAGATCAAGTGTGAGGGGGTCAGGCAGACCTCCCTAGAGAGACTGTTCTATAATTGTGGGCTGCCACCAGGAAGTTCCACTTTAAAAAGTAGTACCTACTCCCAAATAATCATGCATCAGGTTGTGCTTCAAATTTCTCAATCAACTGACTCTTAAATTTAAGCCTCTATTGTCTCAGGAACAGGAAGTTAGTTATGATGCTGTGATGGATAGTAAATCGTTAATGCTTTAGCCTGGTCTGAGAACCTTGAGTGACTGGGGTTTGAAACACAATGCATGTCAGTTAGAAGTGGCAGTTAAGAATGACAGTTGACAGTGAAGTAGAGGGAGAAGAGCAAGAATGATCCCAAGTTAGGAAAGCAGGACAATTGAAGAAGAAAAGATTGGATTTATACCCCGCCCTTCACTACCCAAAGGTGTCTCAGAGCAGCTTACAAACTCCTTTCCCTTCCCCTCCCCACAACAGACACCCTGTGAGGTAGGTGGGGCTGAGAGAGCTCTGACAGAAACTGCTCTTTTTCAAGAACAGCTCTGTACAGGATTAACCCACCCAGGCCAGGCCAGGAATGGGAGGGAACCCTGTACTTTTACAGTACATTAAACAACAACCCAAGAGGTAGTCTATACCCTCTCTGGTTTTCAGAACCATATGCCACCAGAACCTCTACAGTAGTTCCCCCCAACCTGAGATTAGAGGTTCAAACTCTCAGTTGGTATCTGGAACTTAACACATTAGCAACTCATTCCCAGAGATGCACACTTTTTACTCTCCAATAGTAGCATATCTGGGGAGCGTTTAGGCCACAGGATTTAGGCTTGGAACTCAGGTACAACATCAGAGACCATTTAGAAACAAGAATATTTTTTTATTCAGTACAGAGCTTAGCATAGACTACCAGAGTTTACCAAAATAACAAGCCGAAGGCAATTTTCCTTAACTACACAGTAAAATATACATATTTACCAAGTTCAGGAATATCCAAACAGTCCAAGGGATTTTGAAGGAAAAATCCATCTTTGCTCAACCATGTGTTCCAATTCACAAAACAGTTCTTTGTCCCTCACGAGACGGCATTTCCAGGTGCAATAAAACAAGCAGAGAGAACAGGAGCAGAGAGCAAGAGCGTTTCTGTCATTGGGATCAAACAATTATAGCCTAATTCCAGTCATGATCAGCTGTGGCCATGCAGCCAGCCACGAGTGGACAGGGGTGTGCCCAATTGTTGGTTGTCACAGTTGCAACATAGGATTGGCTAGAGGTTTGGAGGTCCCTCCTGCAGTCAGGTGACCCAGCTTCCAGCTTCTCCATGATGTACGTGACTTTTTGCATGTGAGGCAGAGCCAGGAGCCATCAGGTCTGCCTATTCCCTTAGAGGTGTGAAAGAATGTGTGGTTATATGGCATGGTTATAAAGTTTCTCTGGCCAAATGGGCAGGCCATTTGGGTTTGCGAGAGGAAATAATACACAGCATGTTATCAGAAAGATATTACAGGATTATAGAAAGCAGAAATCAAAATTCCTATACAATCTCTTAACTACTACACCAAATTGGCTCTTCCCTGAGGGAAATAGTTCCTAGTAAAGGGGAGGGTGATCCCTTTCAAGTCTGAGAAAAATAGCTCCTACTAAAGAAGGCTGAATCCCTATCAAGTTTGAGGGAAGTAACTTGTAGTAAAGGCGATGATCCCTTTCAAGTGGTTAAGAAGGGATATTGGAACTTGTGTGAATATTCCTGCCTTAATCAGCTTAATATCTGACACAAAGAAGCTTATGCTTGTTTATTGAAACAAACTGCCAAGAAATCTCTCTCATCAGATTCAAAGACCTGTCTGTATAACAAAACAGCCAGTTGTTTGTGACGAACTATCTATTGTTTATATTTATACAACATTACCTCATTCCTGTTGCCTGTCCAAAACCTGATACCTGCCTGACCATTTCCCCTCAAAAGTGAAATAAAGCATTTTGTTTGTTTTGAATTACTATCAGTCTCTTGTGAGCTATTATCATACAAAGATAAAAGATCTTAGTCAGTCCCTCACTTTCTAGGCTGGGTCAGCATATATCAATGTATATTTAAATAACTGGGTGGGACAGACAAAGAAACAAAGAAGAATGAAAAAGGGCTGCTCAGCCAAGAAAAAGATAGAGGGGAACCAAAGGGGAAATGTTATAGATGCCTGTGCAATTTTTTTGCTGACAAAATCTCCCAGATATGCTCTGACTTGGATGCCGGTTATAGCATGGATCAAACAGAAGAAATATTTAACACTTTGTCTGGTCTATTTATGGATCACACTATGATGGGTTGTTGACAGGATATCGGGATCTGTGACTATTGCCATGTGCTCTGGATCCTTTCCATTTTGGTTGCTGAAATCATGTAGAGACTGCATAAATCAGTCAATCTTAAATCAATCACTGACTCAGCTTCTCAGCCACTCACTATGTTACTATGATGGATGTTGACAGGATATCAGGATCTGTGACTATTGCCATGTGCTCTGGATCCTTTCCATTTTGGTTGCTGAAATCATGTAAAGACTGCTTAAATCAGTCATTGGTGTCTATCTTAAATCAATCACTGACTCAGCCTCTCAGCCACTCAAACAGGCAGTCATCCATCTTCTGCTTAAAACATAATCCCTACAGAAAAGTGATCTGGCCAGTTCTCACCCAGTCTCTAATGTGCCCTTTCTGGGCACAGTCCAAGGTACTGTTCTTTACATTCAGAGCCCTGTTTTGGAACCAACCTACCTGAAGGACTGCCTACTCCCTTATAAACTTGCCTGACCACTATGGTCATGTTCAGGGGCCCTGCCTTGGATGCCCTCATCATCTGAGATTAGGCAGGTGACAACCCTGTAGAGGGCCTTCTCAGTCGTGGCACCAAAGCTCTGGAACTCTCTCCCCAGAGAGATTAGTCTTTACCTTTCTGTTGCTATCTTCTGCCAGTGTGTGAAGACGTTTGTTTTATTTGGCATTCCCTCAATGAACCCTCCTTCCTAACCAATGTTTTAATTGCTGTTTTTATATTTTGTGTTTATTTTAATTCTGTTTATTTTAATTTCTGTCCCTGGGAGCAGCAGAAATTCAGCCACTCCACAGTCAGCTGGACTGGGGAATGAATGGAAGTTTCCCTGCTCTCTTGGGCAAGAGAGAGAGGCTGAAGTACAGGTGAGCCCACAACCTCCAGAGGTAGACAGTATTGTGTATAGGGAAAAAGGATTGCATTTAACCCCTGCTGATTTATGTCCTGTTGGTTCATAGTGTGTGCTTACTCCTAATGTGTGTACTCCCTAACTATGTAAATAGTTAAATAAATTATTTTATTTGGGCTAATAATCTGTGTTGTGCTCTGACCACATAGTCTCCCCCACTCTGCACAAGGAAGGGGGTAGCCCAGGGGAGCAAGGAAAAGCCAGACCCTTGGGTTGCCAACTTTCCAGGGATTCCCCCAAAGATTGGGGATTCCATCTCCAAATAGGGAGATTCGGCCAGAGGGTTCTCACTGTCCCTCTAAAAAGGCAGTGATGATTCCGTGAGTGGTGGCAGCGAACTTAAGGAGTGAGTTACACCCACAGGACGAGGGTGGGAGACAAACAGCTGAGTTGTAAACTGGAGCCCATTTCACCATGGTAGGCAACTAAGCTTGGTTCAGACAAAGCAAGGAAACCCTTTGCAGGCCTTTGTGAGGAACCCATTGGGACCAGTCCTGACTAGGGTTGCCAGCTCCAGGTAGGGGGATTCCTGGAGATTTTCTGGTAGAGTCCATGGAAGCCAGGCTTTGGGGAGGGGAGGGGCCTCATCTGAACAGAATGCCATACAGCCCACCTTCCAAAGCAGTTATTTTTTCTCGGTGGGGGGGAGAGATCTGTTGTCTGGAGTTCAGTTGTGATACCTGGTGATCTTCAGGCTCCACCTGGAGGATGGCTGCCCTAGGCGTAGCAGTCAGTGCTTCAGAGCAGGGTCTGCTAGATTCAGGTTCTTGCTGTAGAAGCTGAGTGGGTGATTTTGTACCAGTCACAGACTTTCAGCCTTACCTACCTCACAGGGTTGTTGTGTAAGTCAAAAGGGGGAGAGGAGAATGATGTAAGCTGCTTTGGTCCCCATTGCAGAGAAAGACTACTTATCCTGCTGGGAAACCATTGTTGCCAATCTCCAGGTGAAGACTGCACATCACTCAGAATTACAACTGCTCTCCAGATGGCAGAGATCAGTTCCCCTGGAGAAAATGGTGAACTCTGTGGCAGTCAGGGCTTCAGAGCACGGAAGAGGCTGCAGGTGTGTGTGTGGGGAAATGAAAAGCTGAAGAGTGAGGGGGAAATAAAGGTAGGCTGATGATTGGCTGGGAAGGAGATAGGGTTGCCAACTCCAGGTGGGAATTTCCTGGAGATTTGAGGGATGAAACCTGGAGAGGGTGAGGTTTGAGGAGGGGTGGGACCTCAGACAGGTACAATGCCATAGACTCCACCCTCCCAACCAGCCATTCCCTCCTGGGGAACCACTGATGCCAATCTCGGAAGAGGGGTGGAAGTCACTCAGAATTATAACTGATCTCCAGGAGAGAGGGGGGAGGAGATGGAAAGCTGACATCCCGGGGCAGATAATGGCAGATTGATGCTTGACTCGGAAGGAGATAGGGTTGCCAACTCCAGGTTGGAAAATTCATGGAAATTTGAGGGGTGGAGCTTGGAGAGGATAAGATTTGAGGAGAGGTGGGACCTCAGACAGGTACAATGCCATAGACTCCACCCTCCAAACCAGCCATTCCCTCCTGGGTAACTACTGTTGCCAATCTCTAGGTGAGAGGTAGAGATCACTGAAAATTACAACTGCTCTTCAGGTAGCAGAGATCAGTTCCTCTGGAGAAAATGGTGAACTCTGTGTCATTATACCCTGCTGAGGTCGCCACAGCACATTGACACTGTGCTCAAGTCAGAATATTACAGTACAGGTATCTAGTCATAGAACCCAACTATAACAGTGCATTCTCAATGATATTAGTATATGTTTATTACACATGTGATGACACCTCATATATTATCAAGTTATTCTTTTTGATAGTACCATAAGGGCCAAGAGATCCTAAGTGAGTTGTGATCAACCCTAGTTTATTTAACTGATTTTCTGAGGCAGACATGGCCAGCCATCTTTCATACTACTCATGTGGGCAATCTGATTAAGTTGTTTCATGTAAGTAATACATCGGGTTCCCAGGTTCCCCCTGGCCACCAGTAGGGAATGGGGGGTTAAGGTTGCCAGATCCAGGTTGGGAAACTCCTGGAGATCTGGGGACAGAGCCTGGGGAGGACAAGGACATCAGTGGGGTACGATGCCCATAGAGTCCACCCTCCAAAATATCCATTTTTTCCAGGGGAACTGATCTCTGTAGTCTGGAGACAAATTGGGTTCCTGGGGGATCCCCAGGTCCCACCTGGAGGCTGGCATCCCTAGCACAGCTTAGCATGATATAGAGCAATGTTAGCTAAATTATGTGTGGTATGTCAGAATTAATACTACATATAACTTAGCTGCCTGCATCCAGTATAACGACCTGTCCTGAATATTTCTCTTTTTTACGTTTCTTTATTATTAATATTAGTACTTCATAAAATAAGTACTAGTTTATTTCATTTAGCGAAGACAGGAGGGCCTGGCGTGATGTGGTCCATGGGGTCGCAAAGAGTCGGACTCAACTATGCGACTGAACAACAACATTTCATTTAGCATTATGAATGGCAGTTTAAACACCATATTTTACTGTTCTTTGTCCTACCACTTTATCTAAACACTTCACATACACTGGTTATTTCGCTTCTCTTCCCCCCCCCCCATGCCTCTTTATTACATTTAAACAAAAATCTGACTGTATTGCAATCCCACAGGGATAGTGCTCCTGCCAACAGCCTTCAAATATACGGACAGCACTGCAAATTTAGGGTTATCTCTATGAGGGCACTATCTATGTAAATGTTTGATATGATGGATGTTTTAAATGCCTGAACCTCTCCACTGCCAAAGGGCCCCCAAATGGTAGACCAAATGTTAGAATTGTTTTCTTTGACCTTTTTTTTAAATCTATGTGTGTGTAAACAAGTAATGAACAGGTCAGGCCCTATGCAAAAGAATAAACAGAGAATAAATCTAGTGGGAAAATACAGGACATTTCATTGCTGACCTAAGAGTGGCAGTCCTCAAACACAAGCTTCAAGGGGAAATTACAATGTGAGACTGATGAACTGGAATTAATTCACAAATTCAGAATAATGGACACCCCCCCCCAACTGAATACAGACATAGGATCCTTGTTTCACTACAGATATTAATTTTCTGCCCCCAAATATTTCTTCTCTGCTCTAATCAAGCTGATTACATTTTGCCTTGTACCTTTGCATCTGGAATCCCTTTCTTGCAACACCCCTCCCACCTTCTGTCTGGGATGTAAGGGTTCAAGGATCTCCATTCCTACTTTGATCTCAGAAAGTAAGCTATGAGTCTCAAAAGCTTATACCTTATACCCCCAAAATCTTGTTCATCTCAATGGTGCCACTGGGTTCGATGCTAACTCTTCTACTGCAAACCAACACAGCTACCGTCTGAAGCTACCTTCAAAGACATCATATAACTCATTATTACCCAGGTGGTCTCACATGCATACAATTAGGTGCAGGAGAGCAGCCTAACAGCACAATCCAATGCAGAGCAATGTTCCCTCTAAGCTGTGGAGTCTTGTGAGCAAGAACTCTACTTTGTGAGCTCTTGGGCATTAAAGTTGTGAGTGAGCGATTTGGCTACTGCATAAATTAGTTTGCCTCTGGAGCCCTCCTTCCTGAGCTGAGACAAAAATGTGTGAGCCAGAGGCTAAAAAACTGTGAGCTAGCTCACACTAACTCAGCTTAGAGGGAACACTGATGCAGAGTTACTTCAGTCTAATCCAGTTGATTTCAGTGGGTTTAGACAGGAGTTACTCTGCATAGCATTGCACTACAAATCACCAAAACCAACATTTGTTTTAATGGTTCGCCTGGTTCTGTTTCCAGTCAAAAAAGCATTGATTCATAAACGGAATATATTTACCCAACTGCAGAAACATGTTTGTTTCCTATTGGAAAAAGAACCAAATAGGGGGAAATTAAAAGTCAGATCTGTTTCAAAACATTTGTCTTTATAAAGCCACAGAACACAATTGAAATGACTACCATCACTTTTCAAAGCCTGCACAGTGTAAACAAAATCAGTATCCCTCCTCCATTCTCAGCCGGTTCTGGATACTAAAACATTTGATTTTTGTGACTAGGCTTAGATTTTGGAAAGCAAACATTTTACAAAAGCAGTGATCCTCAAGCCACAGAACTACGTCAAAGTGATCAGCTTCAAGGGAAGGATTTGCAAAAGTATTTTATATGGATGAGCTACTTCTTCTGTAATTTTTTTTCCATTTATTCTTTTTTATACTTCCTGATTTATACATCCATCAGAATAGTGAAAGACAAATGATGTGGCAAATGAAGTTCAATGTAGGTAGGTGTGAGCTGTTGCACACTGGAACTAAAAACTCCTTACTTTAAATATGCACTGGAAAGGTCTGAAGTAGCTGAGACTATGTTGTAGTCTGAATGTTGTAGTGGGTAGTTTGACGAAAATGTCAACTCAATGTGCGGCCGTGGAGAAAAAGGGCAAATTCCATGCTGGGAATGATTTGGAAAGGGGTTGCCAATATAACAGCTACTATTGTAAAGCTTCTGTATCAATCTGTTGTGCATTCCAAACTTAACTAGGAACATTGTGTGCAATTCTAGTTACTAAAACTCAAAAGTGGTATTTCAGAACTGAAAAAAGCACAGAAGAGGGCAACCGAAATGATTAAGGGGCTCGGGGACCTTCGCTGTGATGAAAGGCTAAAGAGTCTGGGGCTTTTCAGTACAGAGAAAAAAGATGACTAAGAAGGGAAATGACAAGAGGTTTATACATTTATGCATATGGTGGAGAAGGGGGATAGAGAGAAAGTTTTCTCCTTTTCCCATAATCCTGGAACTCAGGAGCACCCAGTGAAGTTAATGGGTGAGAGACTCAGGACACAAAAGGAGGTAATTTGTTACAAGTAATTAAATTGTAGAATGTGCTGCCAGTGGATGTACTGATGGCTGTGAGTATGGATGGCTTTTAAGGGGAATTAGACAGACTCATGGAGGATACTCCAGGGTCTTTGAACACCCACCGGTTTGGTTTGAGTCCTGCTGGCTGTGCAAAAAGGGACCTGACTGTTGACTATAAGTTTGCTTCGCAATCAGTTTGCCAGCATTCGACAGATTGCTTCACTGTATGCCTTCACCATATGACTTCTAAACCATGCAATACAGTTCAGCTGACTCTTTTTTTTCACATGTGTATTTTCACATGCCCCAGCTGAGTTCTGCTACCCTTGATGCATAACTACTCCACTCGGGCAATTGTTTAAGTAGACAGTCACAAACAATACAAACTGGTCATAAGTAAATGCTGTGTTGTTGCCCTGCAAGGTGCTTATGCGATCTTATAGACATAAAGTCTATAAGTGATAAAAATGGACTATGCTTGTTAATGTGCAAAAGGGACTGAGATGTAAGGTGACCAGATCATGCTGCCAGCTGTACACGCAAACCAGCACATGCTGAGACGATGTGGCAGTGGTTCCCGAGGTCGCCTGTTCCAAGATGTATCCCTAGACACATGAAGCACTCCAAAACAGCCATCTGCCATTGCGCTTTAAACCAGGGACTCCCAACGCCATTAAGAGAGTCCTTCTTCATCACGCAGGCAACTTCCCTTCCCCCCCCCAACCTTCTCTGCACAGAAGGCACAAAAGACTCTTTCCTGCCTTTCACTTAACAAAGGACTTGGCCTTCCTAATCCTTTTGAGGAACAATCACAATAGGTGACAGCTAATGAGTCATCCCCACCCTGGAGGTGTTTCTGCCATAAACTTAGAAGTTTAATATTGACCAACCCTTTAAGCCCCCTTCCCCATTGCGGATGTGACTTTTGGAACAGACCACCAGGGGTTGTCTCAAGGGAGGTGGCCAGCAAAGCCCTCCCCCCAGAGCCCCCATACAAAAGTGGGCACACAACAATGTGCTCTCTCTCTCTCTTGACCTCTCTAGACCCCTCTTTAGCTCTCTAAACCCACCCTGCCTCTAAGACTTTTGGACTGCAGCCAAAGTCTCCACGTGTACTGTTTAATGATTTGGAGATGGGAGTAAGCAGTGAAGTGGCTAAATTTGCGGATGATACAAAGTTGTTCAGGGTGGTGAAAACCAGTGAGGATTGTGAGGCACTCCAAGGGGATCTGTCAAGGATGGGTGAGTGGGCGTCAACATGGCAAATGGGGTTCAATGTGGCCAAGTGCAAGGTGATGCACATTGGAGCCAAAAATCCTAAATATAAATACACATTGATGGGGTCTGAACTGGCAGAGACTGAGCAAGAGAGAGATCTTGGAGTTGTAGTGGATAACTCACTGAAAATGTCGAGACAGTGTGTGACTGCAATAAAGAAGGCCAATGCTATGCTGGGGATTATTAGGAAGGGTATTGAAAACAGATCAGCCAATATAATAATGCCCCTATATAAATCAATGGTAAGACCTCATTTGGAATACTGTGTGCAGTTCTGGGCACCACACCTTAAAAAGGATATTATAGCTTTGGAAAAAGTGCAGAAAAGGGCAACTCGAATGATAAAAGGGTTGGAACACTTTCCCTATGAGGAAAGGTTAAAGCGCTTAGGGCTCTTTAGCTTGGAGAAAAGACGACTGAGGGGTGACATGATCGAGGTTTATAAGATTATGCATGGGAAAGAGCAGGTAAAGAAAGAGGCACTTTTCTCCCTTTCTCACAATACAAGAACTCGTGGGCACTCCATGAAACTGCAGAGCGGTCGGGTTAGAACGGATAAAAGGAAGTACTTCTTCACCCAAAGAGTGATTAACACATGGAATTCACTGCCACGGGAGGTGGTGGGTGCTACAAGCATGGACGGCTTCAAAAGGGAATTGGATAAGCATATGGAGCAGAGGTCCATCGGTGGCTATTAGCCACAAGGTATAGCTAGGGGCTCTGGGGCAAGTGATGCTCTGTCTTCTTGGTGCTTGGGGGGGGTCAACAGTGGGAGGGCTTCTAATGTCCTGGCCCCACTGCTGGACCTCCTGATGGCACTGGTATTTCTGGCCACTGTGTGACACAGAGTGTTGGACTGGATGGGCCTTTGGCCTGATCCAACATTGGCGTCTCTTATGTTCTTATGTTCTTATGTGTTTCTGGCTGGTTCAGAACACGATCCCTATTTCCTGTTAGTCTCCCCTATTTTTCCACTGGGACATACCATCTCACCGGACAGGTAAAGTACTGCCCCTCAACGATCATCCTGCTAATGCGAATGTGCTATAATCTCCTATCTAATTTTCCTAGATCTGTGTAATTGTGAGTGTGTTTGAATTATTGTATGCTTGTGAGATATGTTCAGTAAATAAAACCATTATATACTGAAGCTTGCCTCTATTTCTGATGATTTGGGAAGAACTGGGACCCCTGTATACACTGGTGCTTTCTCCCTTATTTGCCTATTGCCTTGTTTACTATCATAATTCCCCCAAATAATTAATAATCAGCGGCAATTTGGCTAACAGTGTTTCAATAAAATCCTATCCTTGGGTGATCGTCTAAGTAGTCTCTAGGGATGCTAACGGACGCCAATCAATCTGAATTAGCAGCATCTTTGTACATGTACAGTTTTGCAAAAACCCAAAGCAAAACATTTTGTCAGATATTTATGGCTTTGCAGCATGAGCAGAACAAACTGAGTGATCAACTCACAACATTGTAAGTTCGGCCATCTGTGGTGAAATCTGCATCATCCCTAGCTTATAATCATGATGTCTAGAGTATTCATCTAAATGATCAAGGTGACATGAGCTGTGTCGGTGTCCCTGATGCATAAGCTTATCCGCTCTGGGTGGGGAAATACCTGAAGATTTGGGAGTTGAAACTGAGTAGGTCCTCAGCAGGGTACACTGTCATACAGTTCACCTTCCAAAACAGTCATTTTCTCCAGGGGAACTGATCTCTGTTTTTTGGAGATCAATTGTAACAGCAGGAGATCTCCAGGCCTACCTGGAGTTTGGCAGCCCTACTGATGCATCTGACAGTCACTGTTCTCTGGGGGACTTGCCTTTAAAAATGATTTAAAAGTGCCATGTCAGGTGTCCCTGACATCTCTCACAGTCAAACTGTACTCCAGAGACTGGGCTGTAAAAACCCCTGAAAAAGCAGTGAGTCTGTCAGTGTGGTTCCAAGCATTGAAAGTAAGGGAAAGGGGCATCAGGCTTCCCTCCCATGACATTAATGCCAGTGGAAACAGCCATGGGGGGGGGCTGTTTGCTCCTTCCTCAGGCTCCACGTGCAAGCTGAGAAGGGAGCAGCAGTGCTCCCATGGCTGTTTAGCTAGCCAAAATAGCAAGAAGGGAAGTTCTTCCTCCCCCTTGCAGTGGTTGAAGCCACACTGAGAGACCCATTTCTTTTTCAAGGTTTTTAAAGCTGAGTCTCTGGGGGATAGTTTGACTGTGAGACAGGGGTCAGGGACACCTGACATGGCTTGTATCACCTGTACTGTTTAAATGAGCTGTAAGTGGCAGCAAATGCCACTGCTAGAATGCAACATCAGAGGAAGGCCTTGGCATCTGTGTCCTGTTTGTTGGGCCTCTGGGGCAACTGGTTGGCCATTGTTTGAAGCAAGATGTTTTATTAGATGGACCCTTGGTCTGATCCATCAAGGCCCTTTTTTTAATCCCACCAAACATGTCTAATACCAACTTTTCATCGTTCCATGCCTCCAAAATCTTGAGCTGTTTTAAAGATCATTGGTGTTAAAATGCTGTCATAGAAATATCTGATCATGATCTTTAATACAACTGGAGCTGAAAAAATATAGTGCCAATTCCCCTATAAGACTGAGAAAAACCCTCAGTGTTTCAAAGGACACATTCAATTCAACGGATACAATTTAATCAAAGTCAAATCTAGCAAGCAGAAACTTTTTCTGTTTTCTACAGCAAGCATGATGTTTTTGTGGGAACAACTACAAACTGTTTGGCCACTGTGGGTTATTTCTATTATTAGCATTTTATTACTGCCCTGATGCTATCTCTGTTCTTGTCCTATGAATGCAGGCAACATTATTTCCCTATTATATTTCACTTTTCATTTCCATTACCCTTGGCCCTCAGGCCATTCTGTAGCTAAATGTATTTCTGCATGCATTGCTGTCACCTTGAATGATACAAAATGGCTACTGAAAATCAAGTGGGCTTTCAAAAGTTTGGAAAAGGTGGATAAAATCTTTGCATGTTGGAAAGATAAATAACTCAAAAGATCTCTATTCCATTGTCTTAAACTTCATTTTTCCTAGGCATTTTGTCTCAAGTGAGTTTCATATAGCTGCAATCTGTGTCAAATAAGAAAGAACTAAAAACTAGCATAGTCCCAAATATAGATAGCTGCTACTAGGCAAGCTATAATCAGTAATCTTAATAGGCATTGCTATTAATATTTGGTAGAGATGGCCAAAATGGCATTTACATTCCAAAGTTCATACTTTTAATATAGTTACCACCAACATTTATTCTACACAGGAATGTGAACCATGTTTGAATACTCTCCCCTAAGTGAAAGGGGTGGGGGAGTAAAACAGACCCTAAGAAGTCAACATTCTGGCTGGGAAAGTGTACACTTTTACAGATCCTGCCCACCATTGGAGCCATTTTCCTTACTTTAGGCCCTCCTTTCACCAAAATTGCTTTTTTAAAAAAAGAGAAGAGCTATATTTCTATAGCATTATAATGGTATAATTATTACAACAGTGTACAAGTTCCAACAGCATGATAAAAAGTAGAGACATCACCCTGCCAACAAAAGTCCGCATGGTCAAAGCAATGGTATTCCCAGTAGTCATGTATGGCTGTGAGAGTTGGACTATAAGGAAGGCCGAGCGCCGAAGAATAGATTATTTTGAACTATGGTGCTGGAGAAGACTCTGGAGAGTCCCTTGGACTGCAAGAAGAACAAATCAGTCAATCCTAAAAGAAATCAACCCTCACTGTCCCCTGGAAGGCCAGATAATGAAACTGAAGCTCAAATACTTTGGCCACCAAATGAGAAGGGAGCACTCACTGGAGAAGACCCTGATGCTGGGAAAGATTGAAGGTCAAAGAAGACGGGGATGGCAAAGGATGAGATGATTTGACAGTGTCATAGATGCAACAAACATGAAATTGAGCAAACTTCAGAGGACGGCAGAAGACAGGAAGGCCTGGCGTGATCTGGTCCATGGGGTCGCGAAGAGTCGGACTCGACTGTGCGACTGAACAACAACAAGTTCCAAGCTTTCATTTAAAAACAAAAAAACTTAAGCCTCTATTCCTTTCTGTTGTGGAGATATAAGGGAAAGGCACGGGCTGTACATTTCTCCTTACAAATCCACAACCAAAAGGGCAAGAGGCTTACTTTTTGAAATCACAACTGGGAACGGGTACATTGTTATAATAGAATAATATAATGTTGTAACATTATAGTGATATAGCTGTTACATATTTTTTTAAAAGGCAGGAAAAACCCTCCAATGGCAGGAGGGAATGGCAGCAACAGAGGGCTGAAGCAAGGGAAATGCAGGGGAAATGTCCGTGCGGATATGTCACTGCAGATGCCTCAGCATTCACAGCAGCAACGAGAGCTACCCTGAGGATCATCTTCTTGTGGAAGCACCCCAGTATTTGTTGAGGCAAGCCAAGATTTAAGTGATCGCCTGTGAATTAAACCCTGGTTTTACAAACTGACCACATTCAATATGATAGTTTCACCTTATGCTGTACAAACCTGTATGGGCAGTTTCACCTTATGTCCGTACAAACCATTTCTAAGCTAATGCCAAAAATAAATAAAAGTCTTCAAAGACAAACAGATGCAACACCAACCATATCTGGAATAAAAAGGTAAAGGTTCCCTTGCTCAAAAGCCAGTCAAATCCGCCTCTAGGGTTGCGGTGCTCATCTCCGTTTCAAATCCGAAGAGCCAGCGCTGTCCGAAGACGTTTCCGTGGACATGTGGCCGGCATGACTAAACTCCAAGGCGCACGGAATGCTGTTACCTTCCCACCAAAGTGGTACCTATTAATCTACTTGCAATTTCTTGCTTTCGAACTGCTAGGTTGGCAGGAGCTGGAACTAGAGATGGGAGCTCATGCGGCACCCGGGTCTCGAACTGCTGAACTACTGACCTTCCACAGCCTGCAGCTCAGCGTCTTAACCACTTGAGCCACCGCAGCTCCACATATCTGGAATAGGGGTGTGCAAAAAAAATTAGTTATTTTCCAGGTTTGGTTATACTGGACCCCCAAAGTATCAGTATTTCCTGATATTCCCAAATAACAATACTGGTATGGTATTCTTTTCAGCTCCATTATACCTTATGGAACCATTATACTCAATAGGGAATCTACCTGAGGGTATCCAGGAGTCTGGGGGGCTGTTGTTTGAAGTAGCAACACCACATTTGCAGCATAGCTGCTGGTGCCTCTCCTCAGAGGAACCCCCAAGCTTTGAAAATATTGTACCAGGGGGTCCCATTTTATGGGCCCTCAAAGAAGGTGCCCCCATCCCCTATTGTTTCCACTGGAGGAAAAATTAGTTAAAAAGCAAGGGCAATAAAAGCCCAGCAGAACAGAATCAAAGTCCCAGAGAATCTCTGCAGTAGAAACTGAAGATGGAGGGACATTTGTGCAAGCCTAGCAGAACCAGTTCAATGTGCCCAGCAGAACTAGTGACACTGTGGCAGTGCAAACCCAAAAGAACTAAGGTCAAACCAGAGAATCTCTGCAGTAGAAACTGAAGGCGGGGGGCATTTTTTGCAAGCCCAGCAGAACCAGTGCAATCAGTGTGCCCTGCAGTACCAGTGCAATCACAGTGCCATTGTGGCAATGCCAGCTCAATAGGACTGATATCAAGCACAGAATCACAACCCAAGCAAGGGGAGGGTTGCAAGCCTAGCAGTACCAGTGCAATTACAGAGTGCCCAGCGGAACCCAGTGCCATTGTGGCAATTCCAGCTCAACAGGACTGATGGAAAGCACAGAATCACAATCCAAGCAAGGGGGGATTGCAAGCCCAGCACAACCGGTTCAGTATACAGAATGCCCGGCAAAGCCTAGTGCCACTGTGGCAATGCAGGAAAAGAGGACTAATGTCAAACCAGAGAATCTCTGTAATACAAACTGAAGGGGGGCATTTTTGCAAGCCCAACACAACCAGTTCAGGGTACAGAATGCCCAGTAGAACCCAGTGCTACTGTGATACTGCAAGCTTAAAAGGGCTGAACTCAAAGTACAGTGTCACAAGAAACCCAAGCAAAATGGAGGGGGATTTTGCAAGCCCAGCACAACCAGTTGCAATATGCAGAATGCCCAGCAGAACCCAGAGCTACTGGCATTTCAAATTTAAAAGGACTGATCTCAAACCATGAAGTCATAACAAGTCCAAGCAAGGGGGATATTTAGCAAGCTCTGTGCAAGAAAATGGGAGGGGGACACAAAGGAGGCTTGCCAGTTTGGTGTAGTGGTTAAGTGTGCGGACTCTTATCTGGGAGAACCAGGTTTGATTCACCACTCCTCCACTTGCACCTGCTGATGTGACCTTGGGTCAGTCACAAGCTCTGGCACAGCTGTTCCCGAAAGAGCAGTTTGTGTCAGAGTTCTCTCAGCCCCACCTACCTCACAGGGTGTCTGTTGTGGGGAGGGGAAGGGAAAGGAGTTTGTAAACCGCTCTGAGGCACCCTTGGGTAGTGAAGGGCGGGGTATAAATCCAATCTCTTCTTCTTCTCTTCAAAAGGGAAAAAACCTCTTGAAACTGAAAATACTAGTTTGAAGCTAACAAGAACAGCAGGGAAGTCCATAGAAACCCAGAGACACAGAAACGGGGGGGGGGGGAGAAATGTTCCCGGGAACCTGCAATGCCAGCTCCCAATCTTCCCTGAAAATCCCAAATATATCCAAGATTTTTTCAGGAATTTTCTTTAGTTTTCCAGAAAAATCCCAGATACCTTTGGGATGCCAAAATATACCTGGAAAATACTGATAAGGTATTTTCCACATATATTTTCAGCTTGAGTGTATCCAAATGTACACCTTAATCTGGAATATGTCATGCAAGGTAACACTGCACCTTGCAATAGGTTACACAGGAGAAACATTACCAAAGTTTATTTGCATATGCAAGCTATACTTGAGTGCATTCACAGTGCGAAGAAGCAACCTCTGTTTTCATATCATTATTATTGTCCACTTCTGTACTTTTCAGGTAACGGAATTGAATGTCTTTATATGGTTATTATTATAATACATTGGATTTTTTGTAATATCATTACATTGATATTTCAGATTGTTCTGAAGGTACTATACTTTCCTATCCAGCACTAGTCTGACTTTCGCAGTTACGTTCATGAATTATCAACAGGATACAATATGTTTTTTATATTCGTTATGTAATCTGAAGATATTGTGAGAATATTGTAACAAGCATCTGACGATACTCTTGTGTTCTCATGATTTACACCTTGTATATGCTCAATTGTGGAAAGATAATTTGTCTGTATAACTTGCTATTTTTCCTTGTTCCGTTTCCTGTATAACTTATTTCTCCTTGTTCACATTATTGGCGGGTAGTATACCCTCTATTTGCTAATATTCCTGTCTAACGTGTTCTTATTATTCCAAGATGCTATGTTACATTTTTTTTACATTACAATTTCCATTTATATACCGCTCCTTCCTGAAGGCTCAGAGCGGTTTATAGAGACCTTTAAACTTCCTAACTAGGGCCACAATGCAAGGGGAGGGTGAATGCCTACCAGGCACCCGAACAACAGGGATTTTTCTTTGTTGTTGCTTTCTCCGGTCTTCTTCTTTTTTTTCCATTTAATGGCGGTTCTTTCTTTTTTCACGGCGACTGTTAGCCTGAACCATGTAGTCCAGATATTTTGTTGTTGTTGCCATCAAGTCACAGCTGACTTAGGGTAACTCCATAGGGTTTTCAAGGCAAGAGACATTCAGAGGTGGTTTGCCATTGCCTGCCTCTGCATCACAACCCTGGTATTCCTTGGAGGTCTCCCATCCAAATATTAGCCAGGGTCGACCCTGCTTAGCAGCCAAGATCTGACAGGATCAGGCTAGCCATGGCTATCCAGGTAAGAGCCTATTCCAGACATAGTAGGTTATAATTCTATCCTTTATGTCTTTTAGGCATCAGCTTTGCCTCTGTTGTCTTCTATTTGTGAGCTGCCTTGAGAATCTCTGATTGAGGCAGAAATATTTTAAATCCAACAAGTAAATAATCACTCCTGGTATGAAGTCTTGGCCTAATCAGTTTCTGGTGACAAGCATGCCATATATTGTTTAATGCCCTCTATAGTGCACAGAAAAGATCTGGAGAAGTGGAGCTTTTTTAAAAAATGAACTCCATAGTTAAGAACAGAAGAACAGAAGAGACGCCAATGTTGGATCAGGCCAAAGGCCCATCCAGTCCAACACTCTGTGTCACACAGTGGCCAGAAATACCAGTGCCATCAGGAGGTCCACCAGTGGGGCCAGGACACCAGAAGCCCTCCCACTGTTGACCCCCTCCCAAGCACCAAGAAGACAGAGCAACACTTGCCCCAGAGCCCCTATCTATACCTTGTGGCTAATAGCCACAACCATGGGAGAAGATTTTGTCACTAACATGTTCAATAGTTACATTTGCCATGACTGAAGTTGTCATCCATATGTGAGCCCGTCACCCAGTCTGTTTAGTTGGTAGCAGACACTTGCAATTGCTGCCAATGGATTTGCATCAGATTTTTGCAAACTGCACATATACAAACACGCTGTTGTTTCAAACCAACCAGAAGCCATTAGCATCACAAGGGTCTACTTAGACAAACATCAAAGGCCAGGATTGTATTAAAACCAGGATTTATTTATGGCTGATTTAAATGACGTGACTGATTTAATTGTCTATTTAAGCAATTGCCTACTGAAAAGTACAGTTATACAGCAGGGATGGGGCAGGGAGTAGAACTCAATCTGCTTGTGTGAGAATGTGCATGCATGAAAAACCAATTGCTCTGCACCACATGGATACAAAGGAATACAGTGGAGCAAGCTGCTGAACTGCCACAAAATGGTAGATGAACTGATCACTGAAAAATCAGCTCCCTGCTCAAAACCAGCAAACAAGATGTGAGCCAAACAGGCCAGTGTTCAAACCAGGCCCATAGCCAGAAATTTTTTATTTTGGGGGTGGAAGAGTACAGTGGTGTTCAGCCCACCATTATTTATTTACTTTATTATTTATTTACTTATATTTTATTAGTTATTTACCAATTTTCTACTTGAGACTCAAGGTAGATTACATGGTATAGAATATTTTAACCAAATGTCATGAGAGATCTAATACACAATGCGATGGGACTAGGCTTACAAAAAATAAAAAATGCAAAAAAAAGAGAGCATCAAACATGCTATGTCAAGCAATGCAGGAAATGGAATTACAAGAACTGAAAACAATGCTGTAAGAGCATGATAAAACATACAACAAAACAATAATATATAGTGTACACTGTGGCATAGATTACAGTCCTGTTCCCTGTGAATCACTAACTCAAGCTTTCTAACAGTGCCACCCAACCAATGAGAAAGATCAGCAACTGCCCGTACACACGTATTTTCTGTCGTGGCTCCCATTTGTGGAGTGGCCTTTCTGAGGAAGTCAGGGAAGCTTCCACGCTTTTGTCATTCTGCTAACTATGTAAAACAGAATGGTTCAAGAGGGCATATTAATAAAGGTAATAGGGCTATAGGATAATGGAATGGTTCAGGAAGGAGCTTTTATAAAATGAACAGGACTGTGAACTGTATCATGGTATATGTACTATCTTTTCCCTGTATGTATTATCCTGCTCTTTTTTTTTTTTGTAAAAGTTTTATTCCCTCTCCTAAAAAGGAGAGATATTTCCCTTAAAATTCAGAAAAATAGGAAGGGTATATAGAGGGATAAAGAAAAGAGTTGAGTGGTGTTAATGTATTAGTATATTATTCTTTTAGTATTCAAAGTTAAAGTCCATAGTTTCTTCTGTAGTCAGGCGTTCTTCTTTTCTTTTGTCTCTGTTAAAACAAAGCAATTAATATGTTAGTAATGTCCTTCTGAGATTAATTTCCCTTTCAAAGCGTAATCCGAAAAAAGAAAAGAGTTTCTAAACTTTGGGGTCCTTCCCTCTTTTTTCTCTCAGGTTATACTTCAAACCAGTCGCTCCTCTGTCTTCCTCGTCTTTCACCTCTCCCTCCGAGCTGCTGTCTTCCATGCTTAGTTCCGACATCCACTTGGCCAGATCTGCACCTTCTTCTTTGCTGGCGTGCCTTTTCAAAAAATCTTGAGCCTTGAAGATAGAATCTATTTTTTCTCTTTTATCTTTAAATTTGAAAACCAGTCCTTCGGGCACCAACCATTTATAACTCGTTTGATGATTTTGTAAGAACATGGTAAATCCTTTATATTCCTTTCTTTTCATTCTGATTTCAAATGGGACATCTTTCAGGATCCTGATCGATTGATCTCCAATTTTCAGGGGCGTTGCTGATGTCACCTTTAAAATCTGGTCCCTGAGACGTTGCTTTGTGAATTTTACAACCACTTCTGCTGGCAACTTTTTGCAATGTCGTCGACCTTTTCGGCTGTCTCTGTCATCTTTTTGTGTTGAAGACCAAAGGCACTTTCCATAGAGTCTAGTTTTTGGTTGATTTTTTGCAGTTCCTCCAGCAGATGGCGCGTAAGATCACTTTCTTGTTGATTGACAGCAGTTCTAGCAGGGGAAGGGCTTGGACAGGAAGTCCCGCCCGTCTTCTTTGTCTGCTTCTCTAGTAGTTTTCTCAGCCCCGCCATATTGCAACTTTGTTTACACTTTAAAAGATCTCGCCGCAACTCTCCGGGATGGCTCCCTTCACTCCGCTTTCTTCTCCCTCCCAGAAGGTAATATGCTTTTACGGTTTTTCGCTTTGCCCCCTCCCTTGCCTTTAAAAAGTCTCTCGTTCATATGGGGGGGGAATCCTCCCTCCCTTCCGCTTCTTGGGGGGGTGAAGCCCTTTTATGCCACCGCTTTTACTTCAAACGCCAATTTACGGTTCATCGCTTATTTTCATAGTTCGGACAACTTTAGCGCTCCACCACTCCGCTGTTCTGGTGGCGTTGCTAGTCCCCATAGGGGGCAAGGTGCAGCTGGGGCCGTTTGGGGTAGAGGGAGAGCCTCAATTCCCGACCTTCTGGTCAGCAAGAGGCTTCTCCCTAGAGCACCCCCTGGTTCGGAGCCTTTCCACTAAGGCTCCTTAGGATCTCCGCTTATGCGGGACCCCCCCAGACTGCGCTTGGGTGATCCGGCTCTGGGAGCGTTCCAAGACCCGGTCGCCATTCGCGCCGCCGTGGCCGGAACATATTATCCTGCTCTTATTGCATTGCTTTCTACCTTTGTAATATCATTTTCTGCATTCTTTGACATACCATGTGTAATTATTTTTGCTCTGTTTCAAATTGTTGTAATCCTAATCTCATGTGAATTACTGCATTGATTTACACTGTGTAATCCATTTTGAGTCTCAGTGAGAAAGTAGACTATATATAAAGTAAATAAAATAAAGTGCACAGGATCAGGCTGTGAGTAGGATTCTTTTCTAAGTGAACAAACATAGGGTCAAGGAACAGTAGCATGATCCCTGAGGCGCACACATGTGGGATCCTTTCCCAGCAATTTTCCATCTTCAGAGAAAACTCCACAACCCTCCCATGTGAATGTGATTCCTGTGGGTTAGCATACCGTATATTAGAAAAAGAAGATTTGTGCTCACTCACCTCTGGACTTAAATTCCTTATTAATTTTCTCCTGTTCTGTCAAAAATAATTTCCCCAGCAATAAGAGTTCTACAGGACTATTATGAAACACTGCCCTATTCTCTCTTTTTCCTTTCTTCTGAGTCTGCTACAACACCTTTTTATCCCTTCGTTCCTTAATCTCTCTCTCTGTTTTACTCCAACATGATTTCACTCCCTCCACCCCTGCAGGCTTTTAAAATCAAGACTCTTCAACCCTGCTAACTGCTAATTCTGTTCTAGCCTATTGTCTAGAGAATTCATCCTTGGAAGATTAATGACAGGATTCACATTTTTTACCTCAACTCCTTCCTTTTTTACATAGAAAAATTTACATCTGAAAGACACGTGACAGATTTCATACCAACCCCTAATGCTGACTAGAGGGGCATAACAAATGATTGGTGGGACACCACCCATTTTGTTGCACACCATAGCTATGGGCCTGGAACACCCCTAAAGATGACTGAAATCTGGTTAGGAACATTTTTTTTATTGCTTACTTTTATTAGCCAAGCAAAGTAAAGACTTTTATTTAGCTTCCCTGTCTGATATTCCATTTGCAGACTTGTTTGTTTGGAATATGATAGCTCCATCGAACAATGAGATATTAAAATTAAATTTGGTACACATGCTTATGATACAGATCTGATTCAGGTTTAAATAACAGCTCCACAGCTGCATTTGTTTTCATTGGGTGGGGCTGAAAATACAAACTACAGTATCCTGTAATATCTGTCTTAAGGACTGAGATTTCAGAATGAAAGTAAATATGTATGTTCAAGATTCACTTATGTATTCCATGTTCAAATTCAGCTGCCCCGCCCCCCCCATTCTGAAGAGGACCAGGAAAGGTCACATATACAGGAATGCAACACATGTTTTAAGTCTGAAACATCACAGTGAATCTGGGTATGGAAGAAACTTTATTCAGGATGTGAATGAAATCAATGAAGATTTCTAGCTTGCATCTTGATTAATTATTTTCCTAAATATTCACATTTGCATATTATTTTCTTGCCTCTGCGATAGAAAACAAGATGACTGACAGGTAGTGAGTGGGATCCAAAGAGACACATGCAAAGCTCCCCATAAAGAACAAATCTGTACCTCCTCTTCCTTCAGAGTGTAGTGCAACACAGGCCTTAGATCCATAGGATCTACAGAAATGGGTCCTTTTGCTAAGATATAACATATAAGGAATCCTCTGAAAACAACTTTAAGAGAAGCCAAACATATCTCAATAAGACCAGCAAACATTCCCACATATCTCCAAAACTTTACCAGAATAAAAATTCAAGATGAATATTGATATTTTCCTCAGACAATAAACCTGAGCAATTTTGAAGGAAGTCAAAGAAGTAATTTTGACAGTGCAATCCTAGGTATAGTTACCCCATTCTAAGTCTACTGAAGTCAATGGGCTTAGATGTAAAGACGTAACTCTGCTTAGGATTGCACTGTAAGAAAACTTTGGTTTCAATAAGACTAGAGATATTTCCATTATTCCCACAGGTCTGAAAATGATTCCAAGTAGTAAGCCAAAAAACCTCCAAAAACTACCACCACCCAGGGACTACCCGAGAACAGAGGGATACCATTTCCAAAAATTGGAAGCCACTGAAGGTACAAAACAGAGAAGAAAACAAATGTGCTCTTTTTTTAATGGACCTTTGGGAGGTGATTGAATACTTATTTCCCTATCAAAACTAAATTGATGCTTCTGCTTTAAGAACAGCAAGTGCATTACACATAACTTGGCACATAGCATTAAACAACAGCCATGAAATATTTTAAAAACAAATGAAAAACACTTGATGGACCCGCCGGCAGGATACTCCTCCTCTACACAGGCTCAGGTTGTCCCAAGAGTCTTGGGACAAGAGTTCTCCAGAACCAGTCAGTCTTGCAGCCTTGCCAGAATTCAGGAGTGCAGCAGCATGCCTGACAACTTTAAGGACCATGGGGCAGCCACTGAAAAATCCTAAGCCTAGGTTGTTGCTGAACTTGAGGGTACATGAGAGAATATAAACATGAATGCTAGCTGGAGTGTACGAACAAGAGACTTTGCCGGAAAGAACAAAGGTGCATGGGAAAGAGCAGGTAAAGAAAGAGGTACTTTTCTCCCTATCTCACAATACAAGAACCCGTGGGCACTCCATGAAACTGCAGAGCGGTCGGGTTAGAACGGATAAAAGGAAGTACTTCTTCACCCAAAGAGTGATTAACACATGGAATTCACTGCCACAGGAAGTGGTGGGTGCTACAAGCATGGACGGCTTCAAAAGGGAATTAGATAAGCATATGGAGCAGAGGTCCATCAGTGGCTATTAGCCACAAGGTATAGCTAGGGGCTCTGGGGCAAGTGATGCTCTGTCTTCTTGGTGCTTGGGGGGGGTCAACAGTGGGAGGGCTTCTAATGTCCTGGCCCCACTGCTGGACCTCCTGATGGCACTGGTATTTCTGGCCACTGTGTGACACAGAGTGTTGGACTGGATGGGCCTTTGGCCTGATCCAACATTGGCGTCTCTTATGTTCTTATGTTCTTAAAGGTGGCTTCCCAATGGTTTACCCTCCCCAGTGTGCTCCATGAGATGGGTGTTTGGCAGGTGCTTTATAGTGCACCACCCTTGGCCCAGCTTGGTAATTATGAAAGACACTTTGGGGGGGGGGAATAACCTTTGTAGATGAAAAAATGAATTTCAACAGTCTTCACTGCCAAGCGCTTTGATTTATGGCTGCATATAACACACTGTAGTTTTCCTTGTCACTGTTCTGTTACACCAAGTAATTACATCATTATCTTAATCTTCCAATTATTGCATTAACCCCGTTGCTAAGCTTGTTTTCAGGAGAAACTGAATTATGTGCATCTGAGTAGTGTTCTCTTGATTACAGATGTTACAGAATGGGTGCTTTGTTTTATCTTTGGGTGTCAGTTTATGTCGAGGCCTGTCAATCAGGATCAGCTTGAGTGTTTGTCTTTGCTGTGGGAAATACAATCAACAGTTGAAGCACTCATTTCTATCATTCAAAAGGTTTTAGTGTGCTTTGGATCACGTACACCAGGGCACCATGTCTTTGCAGAGTTTCCATTTATAATGGAACATGATATTTAAAGTGCAATGTGTACTAAATTGTTTTGGAGATATTATGACCCTAGGAAGGAACCTGTGATGTACGAGAGAAGATTCTGCCAGCTGTTCGCCCTGTTCAGAGCAGACCAATCAGATCTGACAGGCTGAATGGAATGCTGAATTGAAGGAGGAAAAACCTGAGGGATTTAGCAGTCAACCACCAATGGAGAAACAAGGGAGGGAGGGAGACGGGACAGGAGGTATCCAGAGTCCCAACTAGGCAAGGAGTCCAGTAGGGACTGTAGTGTGTGATTTTTGACAGGCAGGGTTTAGATGCTGTTCCTCAACAAAATAAATTGTTAAAGCTGTCTAGTTATCATCTGGCGGGTAGCCATGTTGGTCTGAAGCTGCAGAACAAAGCTTGAGTCCAGTGGCACCTCTAAGACCAACAAAGTTTTATTCAAAGCGTAAGCTTTCCTGTGCATGCATACTTCTTCAAATACAATGAAAATAGGTAGAGGGTGAGCAGTAAATTAGCATATAGCATCATGAAGATGTTTAACAGATTCAAGGACCAAACAGGAACAACAAGACAGTCTACATGGTCACCATCTGTCTGGGTTCAATTCTGGGGGGAAACACAGTGAAGAAAACAAATATGTCAAAATTGGAGATGGATGGGCAGATGTATCCTTAACTGTGGAATGTTGGAAGTAATGGGAAAAGAAGTGTGGATGCACATGAAAGCCATACCTTGAATAAAACTTTGTTGGTCTTAATAGTGCAACTGGACCAGTGTTCCCTCTGAGTTAATGTGAGCTAGCTCACAATTTTTTAGCCTCTGGCTCACACATTTTTGTCTTAGCTCAGGAAGGATGGCTCCAGGGCAAACTAATTTATGCAGTAGCCAAATTGCTTGTTCACAACTTTAATGCCAGTAACTCACAACGTAGAATTTTTGCTCACAAGACTCCATAGCTTAGAGGGAGCATTGCTAAGGGTTAGGGTTATTAGGGTTAGGGTTAAGGTTAGGGTTAAAGTTATTAGGGTTAAGGTTAGAGTTAGCATTATTAGGGTTAGGATTAGGGTTAAGGTTATTAGGGTTAGAGTTAGGGTTAGGGTTATTAGGTTTAGGGTTAAAGTTAGGGTTAGGGTTTTGGTAAGGGTTAGGGTTAGGTTTATTAGTAAAGGTAAAGGTTTCCCTTGCTTGAAAGCCAGTCAAATCCGACTCTAGGGTTGCGGTGCTCATCTCCGTTTCTAAGCCAAAGAGCCAGCGCTGTCCGAAGATGTTTCCATGGTCATGTGGTTGGCATGACTAAACACCAAGTGTTAGGGTTATTATGGTTATGGCTAAGGTTAGGATTATTAGGGTTAGGGTTAGGGTTAATAAGGTTATGGTTAGAGTTATTAGGGTTAGGATTAGGGTTACTAGGATTAGGGTTAGGGTTATTAGAGTTATTAGAGTTAGTGTTAGTAGGGTTAGGGTTATTAGAATTAGGGTGAGGGTTAGGCTGCGGTGGCTCAAGTGGTTAAGACGCTGAACTGCAGGCTGTGGAAGGTAAGTAGTTCAGCAGTTCAAGACCCGGGTGCCGCAAGACGGGGTGAGCTCCTGTCTCTAGTTCCAGCTCCTGCCAACCTAGCAGTTCGAAAGCAAGAAATTGCAAGTAGATAAATAGGTACCACTTTGGTGGGAAGGTAACAGCGTTCCATGCGCCTTGGTGTTTAGTCATGCCAGCCACATGACCACGGAAACGTCTTCTGACAGCGCTGGCTCTTCGGCTTTGAAACGGAGATGAGCACTGCAACCCTAGAGTCGGATTCGACTGGCTTTCGAGCAAGGGAACCTTTACCTTTACCTTTAGGGTTATTAGGGTTAGGGGCTAGGGTTAAGGTTATGAGGGTTAGGGAACCTGAATCTCCTCTACTCAATCTCCAAATTAGAGGAGGATTGAATTTACAAGGTCTGAGTTACAGCCCGCCAAAGAAGGTGCCCTCAGGAAAGTGCTTTTCCCATAAAGGGGAATTCAGACCCTGTAAATCCAATCCTCACCAAACTAGGAGGGCAGATAGAGGAGAGCCAGCCAGAGATCCCCTGTGACTTTGGTTTTTTTTTTTTTAGCTTGAATAGGATCCATTCTGTACACTCCTGAACCTTCTGAACCTGCACCAGTCAAAATGACTGAGGTTCAGGAGTGTATAGAATGATTCCTGTGCAAGCTAGAGACAAGCTAGAGACATCAAAGTCACAGGGGACCTCCCCTGGATGCACCTGTACCTGCCCTCCAAGTTGTTGCTTTGAAGTTTTGTAAACATTTTGATGAGCAGAGATGTATCCACTCACAAACAGGCATGAGCCTCTATGAACAATGTCAAAGTTTGTTCAGGGGATCCTGCCATGAATTTGACTTCGCAAACCATGAACATGGCAGAATTCATGAGGAATTTTGTTTCATGGTTTGGTTTGTGCCCATTCCTAGTCAGTATCACCAAGGAAGCCTTTGCAGAGGAAGGCAATGGCAAACTGCCTCTGCCTAATTACTTACCTTGAAAACCATAAGTTGACTGCACTTTGCACACAACATGCAGGCCCCTCAGAATCCAAGAAAAGTCCTTCCTACTTCATACAGAGTGTCAATTAATTTTGTCCCAGTTCACATGTTATCTTACTGATGGACAGAGAAATAGAGAAGCTCGGCCACCTTCCAGCCTGCACCCCATCCCAAAGGTGGCAGTCAGTGGGGCTAGGATCAATGACCCCTCTCCGACACTGGTGTTGTGTAACATCAGGTCCATAAATAATAAGACTGCAGTCCTGTGGGGACTTCCTGCTGGAGCAAAATGCAGACCTGGCTTGCATGACGGAGACCTGGGTGCGAGATGGGGAGACCGTAGCACTTTCCCAATTGGCTCCACCTGGGTTCTCTGTCCTCCACCAGTCATGGACTAAGGGGCGGAGGGGGGAGTGGCTTTGCTCATACGGGAGGCTTACTCCTTCAGGGCGCTCCCGCTGTTGAGGCTCACAGGCATAGAGTGTGCTGGTTTTGTGTGGGAAGCTGGGGAGAGTTTGGCTATCTGGTTAGTGTACCAACCGCCCAACGCACAGGCCGATGGCCTGTCATCCCTGCTTGAGGCTGTGTCTGGCTGGGCATTGGAGTACCCTAGACTGATAGTCCTGGGTGACTTCAATGTCCATGCCGATGATGTGGCCTCTTCACAGGCGGTGGACATGGTGTCATTCATGGTGGCACTGGGAGTCTCCCAATATGTAACAGCCCCAACTCACAGAGCCAGTCCTGTTACTCCTTGGTTCACCAAGGAGCTGCGGCTGATGAAACGAGGGCTCAGACGACTAGAGAGATGGTGGCAGCATGCTCGTGATGAAGCAACAAGAGCATCTTATAGGACGTTTATGAGATCCTATGAGATGGCAGTCAAAGCCGTGAAGAGAGAGTTCTATGCGGCTGCAGTTGTGTCTGCTATTTCATGACCGGCACAATTGTTTAGATCTATTCAGTCATTAACAGAGCTGCCACAGGGCAGACCAAATGCTGGGGAATTGAAAATTGGCTGTGAGGCTTTTGCGAGCTATTTTGCAGATAAAGTCCTGTTGCTCCGCTGCGATCTCCCCACCACAGCTGAGACAGTGAGTGAACTCGAGGCCCCATGCATGTCTTCTGGTTCTATTCCGGATTCTTTCAATCCACTCAGCCTTGAGGAAGTTGACAGATTGCTCTCAACAGTACGCCCAACCACGTGCTGCCTTGATCTGCCTTCATGGCTCATAAAACCTGGCCATGAGGGGTTGCAAAGTGCGCTCGGGGATATTATCAACAAGTCCTTCATTGAGGGACTGTTCCCGGGGGCACTCAAGGAAGCGATCGTCCACCCTCTCATGAAAAAATCATCCCTGGACCTGGCCAAATTGGCCACCTATCGGCTGGTCTCCAATTTGCCGGTCTCCAATTACTTGAGAGAGTGGTGGTGATTCAGTTGCAGAGCTTTATGGATGACACTTCCATGCTAGACCCATTCCAGTCCAACTTTCAGCCAGGCCATGGGACGGAGACGGCACTGGTCGCCCCCACAGATGACCTCCGGAGACATCTGGATCGAGATGGTACGGTGGTACTGTTGTTGGACCTGTCAGCGACATTCAACACAGTCGACTATCAGTTACTGATCCACTGCCTTGCCAACACTGGGATCCAGGGGCTTGCCTTGCAGTGGCTCATCTCCTTCCTCCAAGGTCAGGGACAGAGGGTGGCATTAGGGGAACAGACGTCTCAGAGGTACCCGCCAGTTTGCGGGGTCCCTCAAGGGGCGGTGTTATCCTGATGTTATTTAACATCTCTATGTGCCCCCTTGCCCAGATTGCTCGGAGGCATAGGCTAGGGTGTCATCAATATGCAGACAACACCCAGCTATATCTGTTGTTGGGCGGTCAGTCCCACTCTACCCCAGATGACCTGGAGCGGGGGCTTCAGGATGTGGTGGGCTGGCTTAGACTGAGCCGATTGAAATTGAATCCAATGAAGACATAGGTCCTGTGCCTGAGTCGGAGTGGGTCGGGGTAGGGATCCCACTACCGACCTTTGATGGGGCGCCATTGGTGCCAGCGCTGAGGGCCAGGAGTTTGGGAGTGTTCCTGGATGCCGCCTAAACAATGGAGGCCCAGGTAGCAACCACTGCCAAGTCATCCTTTTACCATCTATGGCTGATCAGGCAGTTGGTTCCCTTTCTCGAACGCAATGACCTGGCAACAGTGATCCATGCTATGGTCACCTCAAGACTAGACTACTGCGACTTCCGGTCTGTGGCTCAGCGATGGCGGAGGCTCTCCCCTAACGCTGGGGAGGCATTCCGTGCTCCAGTGGGGATTGGAGGGGTGCTATGGAAAGCCATCCATGGTAAGAATTGTATGATATTTCAAACAGCATTGCACAATATTTGTACTACTTGCATTTAAAATATATGGGAGTATTTCTAATGTGTAACATTTGTATTTTAGAATGGTTGAGTGCCTTATGGTGCAATTGATGTGAAGAAGAACACCGGAAAATTGTATGTACTATATGTTTTTATTGCCAAAATTTTGATGTACAAAATTGCTACTGGAGTTCGTTTCCCTATCAAAAAAATTTATTTATGTCTGATAGGATGTTTGACAAAGACACGCGTCGAAACGAACGGTCAAAACTCGAGAAAGTTCGTCCTGTTGCCGTTTTTGCACCTTCTCATATACATACAGAGCATCACGCCATGGGAAAGAAGTTTCAAGGCCGCTATAGGTACCTTTCAAGGCCTTCAGTAGCAGCTTCACATTGGTGGAAAGAGCTCCCAGAGGACATCAGGGCCCTGCAGGACTTTTACAGTTCCACAGGGCCTGTAAAATGGAGCTCTTCCACCAGGCCTTTGAATAGGAGCTGCCACTGATGAATGAGACATCGGAAACTGAACATACTACGGCCCTTATGGTTCATCGTTGGATATTGTCTTTCTTCAGCAAACCATGTATAGTAACTGCTGCTATCAGTATTATTAGCACTTTATGCAAATTGTTGTTTATGTGAATTTTATTGTATTTATTGTTTTAACTGTGTACGCCACCTTGAGCCAGTATGCCCTGGCATAGGCGGGATATAAATTGAAAGTAATAAATAAATAAATGTAAGAAACACTCCAATGCCGCTCCCTCCCTGTGGCTCTGAAAACATGGGAACCTAAAAATCACATCGGAGGAGACACCAACATGGCATTGTCTTCCCTTAACAAAAAAATGATACTCTTGTAAGATGTCACCATATCAGTCACTTATCTCATGTGATCCTATGTTACTGAAGAAATATGGAAAGAGTCATTGTGAATCAGCACTCATACCACATACCAGGCAACAGACCTTATCAACATGCCCATTCACTGTAGAGAATATATGTGGCTCCATAGTGTCAGAGGAAATCAAACATCAAAGTCTGGAGTATTTGGATTTTATCATGAATGATAACCTGGCGAACCATGAACAGGATCCATATCTTGGCTGTATGCTTTGGCAAAGAATTGAGACTTAGCATTGAACCTTCCCCAATTACCTAGAATTACCCTTCTTACCCAATGAAAAGTTTGCAGAATGAATTTTTGTAGACCCACTAGGAAGCTATGAGGATTAATTAAGGAGGAGATGTAATCTGGGAAGTCTTGGCACCAGTCCTGAAAGAGATGTAGAGAAGAGGTACCACCAGAGGCCAAAGGGAAAGCAAGGTAGGACAATTATGGGAGTGTGAGAAACAAGATCCTTCTTCAGGAAGTCCGAAATTTTACAGCCTGGCTTGACACTCTGAACATAACAGCAAGCATAACAATGACTCCACAGTATATCATAAGCAGACCCTGTTGGTTGCCAGACCAGCTTGATTGCTAGTCCTCTGTTCCCTTGATGGCACCAGATTAATACATATCCTTTCAGTCAACAGAGAGTTAGTTGTTGGCATCATTTACTCAACCAACAGCATGTCTAGCAACAAAGGCATCTTGTTCCTCTCCTTCCTGCTACTTGGTTGCTCTCTGCTTCCGTAAAGAGAAAGAATCATCTGGTGGAAATGACGAAATTCTAAGGTGATGTTCCACTGAGGACGCTATTTGGGCTGGTAAGAAACCATCCAAGGTGCCAACACAGTGTCAGGAAATCAATGGAATTTTAGCCTAGCTTGCGATTCAAGGGAGCTGCATTGAATAAATGGAAGATGTTTTGTTTCCTTGCACCAGTTTCCAAGGGTGCAAGGAAACAGGAGGAAGAGAGTAGAGAGATAAACCATCATGTCATCTACCCTGAGCCTGTCTGGACCAATAAGAACTTCTGGGTAGTCTTTACAAAGTCATTTTCCTTTACAAAGGAAAATACTAGAGATATACGATCTCGGTCATCAAGTAAACCAAATGCACTTCAGGAATAATGGGACTAAAGTTGCCAACAGTCCTGGCGAAAAATGGCCCTGTCCTATAATAGAGGCTCAATGTGTGGAAGTAGATAGCTGAAGCTTCTCATGGCGAGGAGGGAAATAACACCACATGGCAAATAGCATTCTGCTAAGCCTCTAGTAAAGGGCAGAAAATTTCTCTCCAAGCCAGTTAACAACCTTAAATGGAATCATGCTCACTGGCCCTGCTGAATTGAGCAGTAAAGTTGAAAGGACAGAAGCTAACATGGGCAGTGTTAATTCTGAAGCAGCACAAATCCCATTCCCATCCAAGTCCAACAAGCTTTGGGCCTCTGAGGGGAAAAAGCTCCTTTTCCATTCCAGAAATGAAAAAAAGCCATAGTGGACCATCACATTATCAAATATTTGTGTGTATCTAGTGTCCAGGTCTCTGTCAACATCATCCTTGACTTCCAGTCAGCCAGCCTGCATGGTATAGTGGTTAGAGTGCCAGACTGGGATCCTGGAGACCCAGCTTCAAATCCCCGTGCTGTCATGAAGTTCCCCGGGTGACATTTGGGTCATTCACCCTCTTTCATCCTAACCTACTTCACACAGTTGTTGTATGTATAAAACAGAGGAGGGGAGAACAATGTTATAAGCTACTTTGGATGCCGCTGTGGAGAAAAAAAACCAGGAAGAAATTGATAAAAATAATTGCTCTGATGCATGTTGTCAAACTCTTTCATACTGATTTTATGTAATATTCGCCCAAAATACTTAGCATATATTACTTCAGTTTGGCAGTTTTGGAGGGTAGATATAAAAAAGTGCTATATTCAAATAGAACATGTAGATGCTCACATGATAAAACTGAAACAATTGAACATACGATTATGGAATGTCCTATATTTAATGAGCTGAGGGCTAGTTTAATTCAGGGGTCATTGGGGGGGGACGTGGGGGGACGCCATCCCCCCGGGTGAGGTGCGGGAGGGCGGGGCCTGGAGCTCCCTGCTGGTGCCCGCTGGAGGTCGCCGCCGGCTGTGGGGAGGACACACTTCCGGTGATGTCAGGGGGTGTAGCATATGCTAATGAGTGATGCTAATGAGTCCCCCTAGCTCTTTTTCTACGAAATGACCCCTGGTTTAATTACTTCTTTACTTAGAAATGAAGAAATGCCCACTGAGGCATCTGACAGTATGAGGGCACAGGTGACGTGGTTACTATCGGATATAAATGATTTTGTTACTCTCTCTGTGGCAAAATTTATGGGGGCAATAATTAAACAACAGAAGAATGACACTAAGTAAGGCAGTACCTTATTTTATAATTGTATTTTCTGCTCAAGGCTATTGCTATATGAGCAGTACTAGATAGATGAGGAGGAGGAGGAGGAGGAGGAGAGAGAGAAAGAGAGATAATAAAGAGAGAGAGAAATGATAATTACTTCAGTAATCTTCACAATACCCCTAACATAGTAAGTCAGTATTATTAGCCATAGTGTATATAGGAGAAAGAATGGGGGCGAAGATGTCAGTTGTAACGATATGAGCTTATGTTTG
>NW_015162043.1:0-10912 GCF_001447785.1 Gekko japonicus
GATCTCTGCCATCTGAAAAACAGTTGTAAATCTCCACCCTTCCCTGGAGATTGGCAATAGTGGTTCCTCAGGAGGAAATGGCTGGTTTGGAGGGTAGCGTCTATGGCATTGTACCTGTCTTGGAGGTGGCAAGTGACAACCCTATCTCCTACCCAGCCAGCCATCAACATACCATTATCTACCCCTCTGACTTCAGCTTTCGATCTCCCCCCCACACCTGGAGCCTCTAACCAGGAAAACTACAGTCTTTGTCCTCCGCATTGGGAACCCAAGCGGGAGGGGAAGCAACCTCAGCAGGGTATAATGACTCAGAGTCCACCCCGCAAAGCAGCCATTTTTTCTAGGGGAACTAATCTCTGCTGTCTGGAGAGCAGTTGTAATTCTGAGTGATCTCCAGCCCTCACCTGGAGAATGGCAGCAATAGTTCCCCAGGAGGAAATGGCTGGTTTGAAGGGTGGAGTCTATGGCATTGTGCCTATCTGAAATCCCACCCCTCCTCAAACCCCACCCTCTCCAGGTCCCACCCCTCAAATCTCCAGCAATTTCCCAGCCTGGAGTTGGCAACACTATCTCCTTCCCAGCCAACCATCAACCTACCATTATCTGCCCCTCTCTGATTTCAGCTTTCCACCCCACCCCCCACCTGCAGCCTCTACCTAGGAAAACCATAGTATTTCTCTACAGTGGGGACCCAAGCAGGAAGGAAGCAACTGCACCAGGGCATAATGACACTTGAGTCCACCCTGCAGAGCAGCTGTTTTTTCCAGGGGAGCTGATCTCTGCCATCTGGAGAGCAGTTTTAATTCTGAGTGATCTCCAGCTCTCACCTGAAGATTGGCAGCTTTGGTTCCCCAAGAGGAAAAGTAGTCTTTCTCTGCAGTGGATATCAAAGCAGCTTACATCATTCTCCTCTCCCCCTTTTGATCTGCACAACAACCCTGAGAGGTAGGTTAGGCTGAAAGTCTGTGACTGGTCCAAAATCACTCATTCAACTTCCACAGCAAGAACCTGGGTCTGGCAGACCCTGCTCTGAAGCACTAACTGCTATGCCTAGAGTAGCCAACCTCCAGGTGGAGCCTGAAGATCGCCCGGTATCACAACTGAACTTCAGACAACAGATCTCTCCCCCCCTGGAGAAGATAACTGCATTGGAGGGTGAGCTCTATGACATTCTATTCAGCTGAGGCCTCTCCCCTGCCCAAACTCTGGCTTCCATGGACTCCACCACAGAATATCCAGGAATTTCCCAATCTGGAGCTGGCAACCCTCGTCAGGACTAGCCCCAATGAGTTCTCCACAAAGGCCTGGAAAGGACTTCCTTCCTTTGTCTTTTTACTGACAGAACAGTGCCTAGCAACAGCCACTGAGGGAAAAGTTAGTCCCACGGGAGCCAAGAAGTGTCTTCGTCAAGAGAGACAGCCGTCTAGGCAGTTTTTTTCTGTGAGGGAAGAGTGTCTAGGTTGGCAGTGAGTAGGGGAGAAGAGCAGAGCAGCACCCAGCCAATGACACACGAGTACTCTTGAGTGGCGGTTGATGGGCCAATGGCTGATGGAGCGCACTGCACAGCCAGTGGGAGAGCTGGAAATGGCCAATACGCAAGGGAATTATATATATATATAGGATATTTTTCTGGTCCATGGGGTCGCGAAGAGTCGGACTCGACTGTGCGACTGAACAACAACAAGGATACTTTTATTGCAGTACTTAACATTAGACCTGTACTTTTCTATAATCCATTAGAAGCTGCTTCATACCAAATGCATCAGGAAAAATGCAGCTATTAGTAATTTGTTTTGAAAAGGCCATGATTGCTTCAAAAGACAATCTAATATTTGTTGGTTTTCCTCCCCCCACATATGGTGATTGAAATGGTAGGAAGGGCCTTTAGGGAAGTGCTAGCCATCAGTGTCGACACTGAAGGATTTCAGGATTTTGAGGTATTCTTTGCTTGCACTGCTTAACCATAGGAAGGGATAGAGCAGACAAGAATGCGGGAAAGGACCCTACGCACCAGTGGTTGTGCATCTCTTCCATAAAGCGAATACAGTATAAGGTTTTTTAAAGTGTCTCACCCAATTCTAAGCCGCATATTAATATATCTAATTCTTAACATGGCCCACCTGTGGATACTTAAATCTGGAGATTGAAGCCATGCACAGAGAAGACAGATCATTTTACAAACCTGAGAAAAGCCCTAGGTTTACAGAAAAATCTGTTACCAGAAATACATTTGGGGATTAGCCCCTCCCTCCAAAAATTAGAAGGAGAAGAAAAGAATGCTCTCTCAATGGCCACGATGAGGTTTACTGTCTGAATCGGATCTCTGCATGTCGTGCCTGTGGTTGGACCAGGGGTCAGACTATATGCACACTGGTGTTCTGATGAACATAGCTTGCCTGCTTGTTAACTGTCTTTGCTTTGCATTCTTATCATCCTGGCTTATAGTTCCCATCCTTCACGTAACACCTGCTAGTCATGTTTCAGTCAGTTCACACAGATCCTCCTCTGACATTCTCAGGATGTGGGGGATGGTCGAGACAGGCTTGAATGTGTATTGTAGATAGCGCGCTTTGTAATACTGTATAAGGATCCTCCTACATGGAGGCCAAGAGATTCTTCGCGTTTCTGAGATCTCATGGCCTTGTGGGTAGTGTTGCAGATAAACGTTCACTCCATTATAATTTGTACTTTGTTAACCTGTCTCTGTCACACGTAACCATGACGTATGAATGTGGGCTGAACCAGCGTTCTCGTAGATCATGCTTTTGAACTATTTGCCATTACTGTCAAAGAGTTTGATTCACCGGCAGCTCTTCTGATTTCTACAATAAAATCCATAAGTGGACTTATTGCATCTGAGAGTTACTGTAGAGTCTCACAGATTGACACACACCGCAACTATGGTAAAGGTGAAGGTTCCCTTGCTCGAAAGCCAGTCGAATCCGACTCTAGGGTTGCGGTGCTCATCTCCATTTCAAAGCCGAAGAGCCAGCGCTGTCCGAAGATGTTTCCATGGTCATGTGGCCGGCATGACTAAACACCAAGGTGCACGGAACGCTGTTACCTTCCCACCGAAGTGGTACCTATTTATCTACTTGCAATGTCTTGCTTTCGAACTGCTAGGTTGGCAGGAGCTGGGGCCAGAGACGGGAGCTCACTCCGTCATGCGGCACTCAGGTCTCGAACTGCTGAACTACTGATCTTCCAGCCAGAAGCCTTGCTGGGCAAAAGCCCCACTTGGCCCTGCCCACTTCCTAAAGACACTTGGGAGGCACCGGGGAAATGTTTTGGTGGGCCCCACGGCAGCCATGGGCACCACGTTGTGGACCCCTGTTCTACAGCGACTCTTCATATCTATATATCTAATTCCGAAGTCGCCCCCTGGTGTGCGGATACTTATTTCCGCACATCGGGGGGACCTGGAGGGGAGGGAGATGTTTGTGCACACTTGGGGCAGTCCCCAGGTGCGAGTATCGCGGGTCCCGCCCCCTTGTGGTATCTATTGGCAGCCTGAGGTTCCAAGAGCTTTTTCAGAACCTCCGCCACACACCTGGCATTAATGGGGCCTGTGGCTTAGAACGTCTGCAGGCGGAGTCCTGAATCTTGATTGAAAGAAACCATTGCTAGTGATAATGGATATGCTACTTGTGTACATGATTTCAGGAGCACAATAAAATCCCCTCAGGTTTACCATCAAGTAACTATGTAGGAGCTGCAGTGGCTCAAGTGGTTAAGACACTGAACTGCAGGCTGTGGAAGGTCAGTAGTTCAGCAGTTCGAGACCCGGGTGCCGCATGGCTGGAGTGAGCTCCCGTCTCTAGTTCCAGCTCCTGCCAACCTAGCAGTTTGAAATTGCAAGAAATTGCAAGTCGATAAATAGGTACCGCTTCGGTGGGAAGGTAAGAGCGTTCCGTGCGCCTTGGTGTTTAGTCATGCCGGCCACATGACCACGGAAACGTCTTCAGACAGCGCTGGCTCTTTGGCTTGGAAACGGAGATGAGCACCGCAACCCTAAAGTCGGACTCGACTGGCTTTCGAGCAAGGGAACCTTTACCTTTAACTATGTGGTGAAGGCGTATTGTGGGTTAGCCTACACAAGCTGGTTGACAGGTGTAAATAAACACTACTGACGCGGAAAACATCATGACAGCTACTTTCCTTCAGTGAACCAAGGAAAGACAGTCTTTTGAGATGTTGTGTTGACCTTTTGAATCTAAGGGGAGCAACAAGGGAATGACTCGCATAAAGTTGTTAAATAACGGTTACTGTGGTTTTCTTTTGCAGTGTGTGCAATGTATATCAAGAATTTGCCTGTTCTTCAGCGACTTAAAAGGGATGAATTCTTTGATCAAGGTGAAGCCATCCGAACATTATACTACCTATAAGCTCATGCCTGCTTACTTAAAAGTAAGTTCCACTGTATTCAGTGGTGCTTACTCCTAAATAAGTACAGGATGGCAGCATTAAAGTTTTAAGTAGGTGTTGAATCTGGTCCGTACCTCAGGAGTTACTATGACAGAGTAACTCTATACTCATTTCCTCTTCTAATTTAAGCAGAGGTCATTTCATAAAAAAGAGGTGCAGGAGCTCATTAGCATAACTCATTTGCATATGCCACACCCCCTAACATCACCAGAAGTGTGTCAGAAGGCAACACTCACCGCTCAGGCTCCACTAGACTGTTCTGGATTGCTAGCTATTGGGGGGGGTGGAAACATGCAGAACTGTCCTTGCAAAGGAGGGAGAGCTTGTACCTGAGTAAACCTTGGTCTTTAAGGTGCCACTGGACTCTTTTGGATTGCTAGCTACGGGGGGGGGAACGCGCAGATCCTCGTGCTCCTAGTGGCCTGAGGCTGCTGGGAGCAGGGGGTGGAGCTTGTTGCATGTGCCCGCCCCCCTGGGCTCCCGCAGGAAATGACCCCTGAATTTAAGTATCCATCCAAGATAAAGCAGAGGTTTGGTAAAATCAAAGGCTCTCCAAAAGCTGCGCTACTAGAATCATTTTGGAAAGATCACAGGAAAGCTGGGGAGGTTGCTGTGTGGACAGGCAAGTCCGCACCTTTCCCAGTCTTGCCCACACCACCACCAGTTCCCCTGCCCCCCCCCCAGCAGCCATTCCCCTCTTCCATGCCATCAGGGCTGCTGCTTTTTTTAATTTTAAAAGTCAGTAATTAGCGAATCGCATTATACAAATTATAAGGATAACTTTTCAGTTACCCAATAAAAAGAACAAAGAAGGCCTCCATGGGGTTAGAATCACCACACTGGGGATCCCAGACAGGAAGAGCGCAGGACACACCGACCGATTTCACACAAGAGCTCCGCTGTGGTCGCGCCTCCCTTTGCCCCCCGTTGTATTGGTCAATTTCCCACTCGAAGCCGCGCAGCCGCATTTTGACCCACGGCTTCACCCGATTTTCCCCACGGTTTCCTGATCCTCAAAAAACAGGCTAAGCATAATAGAAATTGTGCAGATAAATGTTGGAAATGTAAAAATAAGACAGGTACATTTTATCATATGTGGTGGCTTTGTGATGTAACAAAGAGATACTGGAGATGGGTCCACAAGTTGATGCAAGAGATATCGAGAATTAAAATACTATTTTTGCCTGAAATATTATTACTAAACATATTTCCAAAGGAGTTTGATAAAGGTGATAGATATTTGATAGTACACCTATCTACTGCAGCAAGAATATTACACGCAAAATATTGGAAACAAATGGAAACACCAAAGAAGCAAGAATATGTGAATAAACTGTTGGAGACGGCTGAAAATGACAAATTGTCATCGTTGATGAGAGGGACAACAGACCCAACATTTCAAAAGAAGTGGAAAAAACTGTATGGTTGGTACAATATAAATGCATAGCTTAAAGTAATGAAATTTTTGGTATTATTAATCTTTTTTAGTTAAATAGAAACTATGGTAAAAAGATAAGAGTATACAGAAACTTAAGCAAACTTATAGAAATTCTTTAAATATGGTAATAGAGTTATAAGAAAATATACTGATCTCTTTGTATGTTTTATGTGTGTAAGTGGATGTTTGTTATGTAGTATGTTTGTTTGTTGGTGTATAATATGAACAATAATAAAAGTGTACCTTATGGGTACTTTAAAAAAACAACAGTATCACAAAACCGTGGGGAAAATCGGGCGAAGCCGTGGGTCAAAATGCGGCCGCCCAGCTTCGAGTGGGAAATTGACCAATACAAGCGAGGCAAAGCGGCGCAGCTCTTGTGTGAAATCGGTCACCATTATATGGAAGCCCCATTGCTGCTGTACTGAAATGACAACCACCCTGCTGATAAGGAAACCCAGGAGGCCCCTTGCTGTGTGGAAGTCATCCCAGGTTTGAGAAAGATTGCAATAAAACGGGGAAAGAATGAAGGAAATTGAATAGAGGGCAATGGTGCTGCTTGTAAGGAAGCCGACAAGAAACCAGACAGACCTGTGTAATAAAAGATGCTACAACTAAAGGAGTAATGTCTAATATAGACAACAAAATAGGATCCATGCACAAAGTATCATAAAGCCCACACAGGTACAATTCTCACGTAATAAGAACCAATAAATACAAGAAGAAGAAGAAGAGAAGAGATTGGATTTATACCCCGCCCTTCACTTGGAGTCTCAGAGCGGCTTACAAACTCCTTTCCCTTCCCCTCCCCACAACAGACACCCTGTGAGGTGGGTGGGGCTGAGAGAACTCTGACACAAACTGCTCTTTTTCAAGGACAGCTGTGCCAGAGCTTGTGACTGACCCAAGGTCACATCAGCAGGTGCAAGTGGAGGAGTGGGGAATCAAACCCGGTTCTCCCAGATTAGAGTCCGCACACTTAACCACTACACCAAACTGGCTCTCAAATTCCATGGGAAGTCTTCAAAATGCTTGTATGCCGGCCACATGACCACGGAAATGTCTTTCGACAGCGCTGGCTCTTCGGCTTGGAAACGGAGATGAGCACCACATCCCTAGAGTCAGATGCGACTGGCTTTCGAGCAAGGGAAACCTTTACTTTTTACCTTTATATCTCCTTTACAGGAAACTGCACTCTTGTGAGTCACTTTAGAAGCACACGCTATCCATCTGGTGCAGAAACTGTATTAGGTGTATTGGTAAAGTTCTTGCATGTTGTTTACAATTTTCATAATTTCCAGTATTGTGTTCTTAGTGTTATTTTTTAATGTCTAGTCACTTCTGAGGAAGTTCAACGAAACGACGTTTATAATATCCAGATCCTTCATTCATTGTACATTGTAATGACTTATCTGCAAGCATTTTGAAGACTTCCCATGGAATTTGTATTTATTGGATCTTATTACATGAGAATTGTACCTGTATGGACTTTATGATACTTTGTGCATGGATCCTATTTTGTTGTTCATATTAGAGTCACTGCATTACTCCTTCAGTTGTAGCGTCTTTTATTACACAGCTGTGTCTGGTTTCTTGTTCCCTTGCTGTGTAATCCTCGCAGGGCTCTTTTTGTAGAAAAAGCCCAGCAGGAACTCATTAGCATAATAGGCCACACCCAACAGCAGGAACTCATTAGCATATTGGGCCACACCCCTGCCAGCACAGCTCATTAGCACATTAGGACGCACCCCCATGCTACCAGAAGTGTGGTCATCCAGCCACACCCACCTTTTGCTTCTTATTCTGTTTTCCTTGTTTGTTGTCAAAACCCAGGGCCTTTTTTTGTAGCAGGAACTCCTTTGCATGTTAGGCCACACACCCCTAATTGTAGCCAATCCCAGGGGTCGTTTCATAGAAAAAGAGCTAGGGGCTCTCATTAGCATAACTCATTAGCATATGCCACACCCCCTGACATCACCGGAAGTGTGTCATAAGGCCACACACCCCGCCCCCAACGGTCCATGCCGCCACCGCCGGCCTTGCAGCTCCACTGCCGAGCCCCACAAGGGGCCTGGCGGTGGACATGCAAGGTCGGCGGGAGTGCAAGGAAGCCCTGCGAAGGCCCTCCCTGGCCCCAGGCAGGCAGGGGTGGGGAGAGGCAGGGAGGAAGCAACTTACCCTCCCTCTTCTCCTGCCTCCTCCTGGCTGAATGAGGGCTGGAAGCGGGGCGGCCGAAGCAGGGGACGGGGCTTCGTCATGTGCCCCGCCCCCGTACCTCACCCGGGGGACCTGCGATCCCCCCCGAAATTACCTCTGGCCAATCCTAATGAGTTTCTGCTATTAGGTGTGGCCTATTATGCTAATGAGTCCCTGCTGGGCGTGGCCAACTTGGGAGCCAGCCGGAACTCCGTTCCTGTGCGTTCCTGCCCAAAAATAGCCCTGCTTCTGTATATGTAAGGAAGCCAAGGGAGAGCAAAACATCTGCGTGGAAAGGGAGAAAGGCAAAGTGTGGAAAGGCTTAGGCACTGCCTATCCCTGCCGCTTCTCTGGTTCCATGTGACAAACATCCAGCTTTTCTCTCTAATAATCGCTTCAGCACGTCCACGTTTTGTGGTCTTCTTGTGTCAACTGGAAATGAACAAACCCAGATTCTTCCCTGTGCTCGTTCTGTCAATTAAGTAACTCCAGAACGTTAAAGTAGATTGTGGTATATGATTCTTTTCTCTCTGCTTTTCCTCTGGAAGTGAGAAAGCAACCGTCATTGCGCATGTTCATCGGCAGGGAAACAAGAAAAAGGAGGAGATTCGACATACATCAGTGCAAAGAGATATAATACTGGGGCAAAAACTATTTTCTTATAGATGCTAATAACTTGTCTGTAACTTCCTAGGAAGAAATTGTCGGGCAATCCATTTTAGAAACATACTGAGAATCGGAATAGTTATTTTTTTTTTTCACGGTGATATTATTCTTCTGTATTTAATTTTAATTTTTTGCTTTTTCTTGCAGCTGGAAAATACATCTTAGGTGCAACAATTGCAGGATGCATTTTCTGGGGCTTAATCTATGGTCTGATCATTTGGTATTTTAAGTGGTAAGTAGGCAGAATGCCACAAATGGGGTTGAATGTGCACACATTGCTATGTATCTGCTGGGAAAATATTCTTTGCTTGAAATTTATAATTGCTGGTAAACTGACATTCATATAAGAATGTTTTGTAGAGCTAGAATGATACACAGTGCACCTCATCAATATATTCCATTCTTTAGCTATCCCCCATCTGTGGTCAGCTAATTGCAGACACTGGGGCCATGAACAGAAAAGACAGAGCTTTCTGCAAAGCTGAGAAAAGCCCAATGTTCACAAAAAAAATCTGAAGTCTAAAAAACAATAATTTGGGGAGCATTGAAACTCTCCAAAATGATAGAAGCAGTGCATAAAAGAATGCCCTCTCAGTGGCCACTGCGGGGTCGCTAGGCAACCATAACACTATTGCCACTTTCAAGCCTTGGTTTCTGTCAGTAAAAGGCAGGGGGTTGGGCAGTGCTCTTTATAGGGATACTTTGGCCTTTAAGGGAGGACTCATTGGGGCCAGGCCCAGCAGCAACCACTGAGCATCTCACTACCTTGCAACTAGCCATTACTCTCCCAGGCCCAGCTGCTTGCTGCTGTTCGACAACAACCAGTCTCCCCACCAAAGCCATTGTGGTTAGCGTTTCAGAGTCAGACTAGCATCTAGGAAACCCAAGTTAGAATCACCACTCTGTTGTAGGAGCTCACTCGGTGACTTTTGGCCAGTCACACGGTGTAACTTACCCAGGGTTGCCAAGTCGAATATCCTTACCGGTGGGGGAGCGTCGCTGGGCTTCGGGAGCTCTCCTCTGATGTGTGTGCACGCGCGTGAAGTGCGCGCGCGCGCGCTGCCAGCACATCCCAGAAGTTATGTGCGACGTCGATCACGTTGGGGGCGTGGCCCCGATCATCGGAGGGAAAACCATAGAGTTTCCCCTCCGAGGATCGGGGCCACGCCCCCAACGTGATCGACGTGGTTGCGTCACCTCTGGTGACGTAGCCACGCTGCGCTTCGGGGGGCGGAGTTCCCCCCGGGGCCTGATTCCACGGCGGCGGAAATCGAGCCTCCAAAGCAGGGGTTTACCCGCCCCCACTTGGCAGCCCTAAACTTACCTTATATGGTTGATGTGAGGATAAAATGGAGAAGAGAATGATATAAGCTGCTTTTGGTCTCCACGGTGAAGCAAAGTGCGGTATAAATGAAGTCAATAAATAACATAACGGAAAATGGGTAGATAAAAGGTAGGTGGTGGGTGTGTGGCTGGGAAGCGGAGAAGAAACCAGGGACAGGTGAGGATATGGGCATTGCCAGGAGGAAGGAAAGAGGAAATAGTGTGGGGAGGGGGACACAGAGGAAAGTGAGGTGCCAGCTCTATGTCCTTGCAAATTCCCCACTGTGCAACTGGGCCTGGAGTGGCCCAGTGGCTGGCCCTGTGCAGAGTTTTCCCAGGAAGAGGCTGCCAGGGGGAGGGAAGGTTGAAGATGGAGGAAGAGATAAAGGTAGATTGACTGATGGGGGGGGGAGTAGAGGAGGAAGCAGGAAAAGTGCCCCCCCCCCGTCTGCCCGCCCCCCGCCTCTCTGGGACTCTGCAGTCTGGAGATCAGTTGTAATTGCCAACTCTCCCAGTGGGTGAGGAACATTTACAGATCCTTCTTCCTGTTTGTTTTAATCGCTCTGTGTGTGTCTGTGTGTGTGTGTGTGTTAGGGTTGCCAAGTGAAATGTTCTCCGGGAGCCGTTCTTCGACATGCGCATGCACACGCTTTGTGCATGCGCACCACCAACACGTCACCGGAAGTGACGCGCGACGTCAATCACGTTGAAGGCGTGGCCCCGTTCATCGGAGGGAAAAGCATAGAGTTCCCCCTCCGACGATCAGGGCCACGCCCCCAACGTGATTTACGTGGTTGCGTCACCTCCGGTGACGCAGCCATGCTGCGCTTCCGGGGGCGGAGTTCCCCCCGGGGCCCGATTCCG
>NW_015162043.1:10934-13144 GCF_001447785.1 Gekko japonicus
TCCTCGCAGAGGAGGGAGAGCTTGTACCTGAATAAAACTTGGTCTTAAAGGTGCCACCGGACTATTTTGGACTGAGGGGCCAGGGGGAGCTGTGCAACTTACCTGGCTGCTTCTTGCTCTGACTGAGGGCTGCTGGGAGCATGGGGCGGGGCTTGTTGCATGTGCTCGCCCTCTGGGCTCTTTACTACCAGAGCTCCACTCCTGTGTGCTCCTGCAGGAAATGACCTCTGTATCTATATCTATATAATATTAGTGTCTTTTTAACTCTTCACCACCTTGAGGGTTATAATTGGTTGGAAAGGCAGGATTAAAGTGTTATAAATAAGACAAACCAAATAATCGTAGCATGCCAAACAATTTAAGAGTACATAGATTTATCATCTTTAATCTGCTATTATATTTTCCTTACAGGAAACTGTAGCCTAGCATCAAATGTGATACTTTTATTCCTTTCCAGGAAACGCAGCAAAGATGAGAGAAGAGGTTCATTCAGAAGAGTCTCGTTCTGAGTACCATTTCATAATTTTACTTCCCCCCCCCCCATTGTGTGACGGTAATCGAGGAAATTGTGATAACGTATTGCCAGCAGAGATTTCAGAATATTTTTCTGGTACAACCCACTCCTCTGTCTTTGTTATCATTTGTCTTTATGATTCATAGAGTTGCCAAGTCTGGTTTGGAAAATACCTGGAGATTTTGGGGGTGGATCCGGGAGAGGGCGGGGTTTGGGGAAGGGAGGGGCCTCAGCATGCGACAATGCCATGGCCTTCAAAGCAGCCATTTTCTCCAGGGGAGCTGATCTCTGTCAGCTGGAGATCGGTTGTAAAAGCGGGAGATCCCCAGGCCCCACCTGGAGGCTGGCAACCCTAATGATTCAAGAAAAACTTTCAGCACAAATGTGAAATAATTAGGGCCCAGGTATACTTTATGTTTTCCTTGAGGATGTCCCCAGGTCAATGGAGAAGTGTGCTCTACTTCCCAGGCATGCATGGGCCTGATTCAAATCTAAACTGCAGCACATGGGGGGGGGGGCTTAGACCACCCCACTCCACACAGTTTTTCTGACCGGAAGCAGCCCATTTGGGGGAGGGGGCCTGAACATGGACTGATATCACAAAAAATGCCCCCAGGGCTGTTTCAAGTTAGGTAAGCAGTGTGGGGAGGGGAGTTCTACCCTCTCTGCATTGGGCCCAATACGCAAGTGGGAAGCATGGTATTTCAGAACATGTCTCTCTATCCAACCTCAGGACCTCTTTGGAGAAAAACATATTGTGTGATTGAGCCCATTATGGACTTCGCCTGAACAAGTTGCAGTAATGTTTGCCCTGTCTCCAAGACCCCAAATTTCCCATAGTAAAATACCTTTCTTTTGAGAAAAACACATACACTTTAGAAAGATATGTAGAAGGAAGGGGTTTTTGTGTATGTGCACTAAACATGGTTATAATTAGTTGCTGTAGATTTTCCGGGTCGGGTGGCTGTGGCCTTGGCATTGTAGAACCTGACGTTTCGCCAGTAACGGTGACTGGCATCCTCAGAGGTATAACACAGAAAGATGGAGTATTCTCTGTGTCAAGGTGAGAAGAAAATGGTAGGCAGGTAATTTATATCTACTCCAGAAGGTGGGGTAGGGCTGAGTCATTATCTTGTAGGAGTTCCCCAGGCTATGAACATGCTAATGGAGGAGCTTTCCTGAGGAGGTTCTTTTGTATGTGGATTGTTTCCTTTCAGTGTCTTGGAACAAACAACTGAGGAAAAACAGCCTCCCACAGGAAAAGTGTTTTTGCCATATATCAAAGGAATCACTGATCAGATGGGAAATCTTATGAAAAAACACAACCTACAGACAGTATTCAGACCCACCAGAAAAATACAACAAATGCTACGATCGGCAAAAGACAGAAGAGACCCCCTCACTTCTGCAGGAGTATACCGCATACCATGCAGTTGTGGACAAGTCTACATCGGGACCACGCAGCTTAGCATTCAGACAAGAATAAAAGAACATGAAAGACACTGCAGACTTGGCCAACCTGAAAAATCAGCAGTGGCTGAACATAGCCTAACTCAAACAGGACACAGTATTTTGTTCCAAGACACTGAAAGTCTGGACAACACTTCCAATTACCATGTCAGATTACACAGGGAAGCCATTGAAATTCATAAACATAAACACAATTTCAACAGGAAAGAAGAGAGTTTAAAAATAA
>NW_015162043.1:13209-16163 GCF_001447785.1 Gekko japonicus
CCTACCATTTCCTTCTCACCTTGACACAGAGAGTACTCCATCTTTCTGTGTGATACCTCTGAGGATGCCAGTCACAGTTACTGGCGAAACGTCAGGCTCCACAGTGCCAAGACCACGGCCACACAACCCGGAAAATCTACAGCAACTAGTGAACTCCGGCCGTGGAAGCCTTCGACAACATATGGCTATAATTCTCCAAGTAACAGGCTCCGTTAACTGTAGGTAGAGCCCCAACTTGTACCTTTTCCCACTTCTGTAGGCAGAATGACTCTCAGGGCTCAACTACACTCCACTGCATTCAGCATGTCTTTATCCCCACCTTATTTCATTGGCTGCCACTTGTGAGGGGTGGAGAGCAGGGGAATAATGTGCACATTTATTATTTTCCTCCCTGATCTGGGTCCTAAAGTGGCTTTTTGCATTGTTCTCCCCTCCTCCACTTGATCCTTACAACCACTCTGTGAGGGTAGGTTAGGCTGAGAGACCGTGACGGATCCAAGCCCACCTGGCAGGCTTCCATGGCTGAGCAAGGGATTCAGACCCAGTCACCCCAGGTCCTAGTCCCACTGAGCCACACCAGAAACTGGGGAGGCTATTTGCAGGGCCCTGTTAATCAGAGAAGCAGGGCTATTTTGGGGCAGGAACGCACAGGAATGGAGTTCTGGCTGGCTCCTGAGTTGGCCACGCCCAGCATGAACTCATTAGCATAATAGGCCACACCCAGCAGCAGAAACTCATTAGGATTGGCTACATTAGGGGTGTGTGGCCTAACATGCAAAGGAGTTCCTGCTACCAAAAAAAACCCCTGGGTTTGGACAACAAAGTAAACAGAATAAGAAGCAAAAGGTGGGTGTGGCTGGATGACCACACTTCTGGTAACATGGGGTGTGTGGCCTCATAGGCTAATGAGCTGTACTATCTGTGGTGTGGCCTAATATGCTAATGAGTTTCTGCTGTTAGGTATGGCTTATTATGCTAATGAGTTCCTGCTGGGCTTTTCCTACAAAAAGAGCCCTGCCTGAGAGAAGGAATGTCTAGATCATAATTTACAATGGTCAGACAATCTGCCCTTGCTTTGCAAGAGGAGCTTGAAGAAGACCACATTTCACACAGCCCGCTGAAATAAATGAAGCCGCCGACTGAGTGTGTGGGGTTGAGGGCAGAAAGGGTAAGCATTGCTGGGTAGGTGTGCGTCACCAAATTTGCACAGACGCCATTGCACTGAAACATATGTCAATCAACAGAATACCCTAGTAGCATCTTGCCTGACCAGGGGTCATTTCGTAGAAAAAGAGGTGCAGGAGCTCATTAGCATCACTTATTTGCATATGCCACACCCCCTGACATCACCGGAAGTGTGTCAGAAGGCAACACCCACCGCTCAGGCTCCACTGAACTGTTTTGGATTGCTAGCTATGGGGGGGGGGCGCAGATCCTCATGCTCCTTGTGGCCCGGGGCTGCTGGGAGCAGGGGGCGGGGCTTGTTGTATGTGCCCGCCCCCTGGGCTCTTTACTGCCAAAGGTCTGCTCCTGTGCGCTCCCGCAGGAAATGACCCCTGTGCCTGACAGAGACCCCACTTGTTTGGAGCATGGCGCAGACCCATCCACATTTCTCGCACAGCTGCGTTCGTATGAAGAAGCTGAGTTCTTAATCTGAATGCCTTGCCTTTTGGGCAGCCTTCCACTTGGGGGTGGGGGTCAAACTAGAATGGGTGACAGAGTTCTCGTGGCCGCCTCGAGGATACCATTGCTATTTTAAAGCGATTTTAAAAGGGTGCCCGGTGCCTGCAGCATGCTCTTTTCTCCCCCACACACATCTTTTGAAGTACCAAAGCAACCACACGGGGGTGTGGCTGTTTTAGGATTACATAAGGCATGCGGAGGGGACGGGCCCCTCAGCTTGCCACCCTGTGGAACCTTTCAAGATCAGGCCCCCGTGGCATTTTAAAATCACTTTTAAATGGCAACTGTGAGGACGCGGTCATGTTGAGTTTGGCCCTTGGTAGCCTTGAGATAAGAAAACATGCAAATAACAGTGGCTGCGGTGGCTCAAGTGGTTAAGACGCTGAACTGCAGGCTGTGGAAGGTCGGTAGTTCAGCAGTTCGAGACCCGAGTGTGCCGCATGACGGAGTGAGCTCCCGTCTCTAGTTCCAGCTCCTGCCAACCTTGCAGTTTGAAAGCAAGAAATTAAAAGTAGATAAATAGACTCAAGTGGTTAAGATGCTGAACTGCAGGCTGTGGAAGGTCAGTAGTTCAGCAGTTCGAGACCCGAGTGCCGTATGACAGAGTGAGCTCCCGTCTCTAGTTCCAGCTCCTGCCAACCTAGCAGTTCGAAAGCAAGAAATTGCAAGTAGATAAATAGGGACCGCTTCGGTGGGAAGGTAACAGCGTTCTGTGCGCCTTGGTGTTTAGTCATGCCGTCCACGACCACGGAAATGTCTTCGGATAGCGCTGGCTCTTCGACTTTGAAACGGAGATGAGCACCGCAACCCTAGAGTCGGATTCGACTGGCTTTCGAGGAAGGGAACCTTTACCTTTAAGTAGGTACCACTTCGGTGGGAAGGTAACAGCGTTCCGTGCGCCTTGGCGTTTAGTCATGCCGGCCACATGACCACGGAAATGTCTTTGGACAGCGCTGGCTCTTCGGCTTTGAAACGGAGATGAGCATCGCAACCCTAGAGTCGGATTCGACTGGCTTTTAGGCAAGGGAACCTTTACCTTTACACTATAGCAAAGTTGAAGAGCCACCGCACTCTGGTCTTGGCTGTTCACGTACATTACCAGCACATGAGCTCTTGTGGCTTTTTCCTGCTGTAGAGTGAACTTGGCTTATTTGAGATCTCACTGCTCAAATCATGTACCTCTGCAGGTGTGCATTCTCCTGTGCTCTGCACTTTCTCCCCATCTTCATCTTTTTACTTCCAAGTTTTTATTATTATAATATTAAATGGCT
>NW_015162043.1:16833-27483 GCF_001447785.1 Gekko japonicus
GATAGTGAATATACAAATTGACTAAACTAGCATTCCCCACTGGAAAATATGTCTCTATTACTTCAAATGCATTTATGAAAATAAATGTCTAACTATTAGGCATGAAATAGCTAATAGATTTCTTAAGAAAAGGGTAATGGGGCAATCTGATACTTTCCTTGCTCTCTTAAAATAGTTTTAGTAGACTTGTCGAAACGACAATAGCAGAAACTGGCTAATGACAGGACTGGATTACACTGGACAAAATGCGAACTGATTTTGTACGACTCATCGGCATTCTAACAAGCACTATGCATATTTAAATCTCACACAATAATCCATCATTACCCTCCTTCCGATCAAGGCAAGGCCGTCGGTTCTGGAGACTCTAATGGAAAGCCATAGCAGGCCATTTCTCCCACATGGATATGAGCGGCGGCCGCCCCCTCTTTTGTTTTGTGTGTGCGTCCGTGTTACATACACATGCTATTACTGTGCGAGAGAATTCAAAAGAACAAAAGCAGATGTTGTATTTACATCTGGAACATTATTAAGCCTCCCATTTGAAAATGGCCTAAAATTCAAAGGCCTGTCTAGAGGATACTCCATTGGATGGAGTAGCTGAAATGGGGGGAGTCAATGTGCATTTTAGCTAAAGGGTTAGGACGAAGGAACAGTGCAAGAAAAGTCCCCCCTCCCAAAGAGAATTGGGAACTGGGTTGCAGAGCTTCTACGGAATGTGTAAATGTGGGTGGGAGAGACAGGATGGTAAAAGCTGAAGCCAAGATTTAGGATGCGCAGTACAAAAAAAGTTAGTGTTCTGGTTTGCCTGCTTTGAGGCATACTACATTTTTAAGAGTTGCTGCTTTACAGATTGAATATTAACCATGCAATTAGAACAGCTCCCACTAGCACATACAACAAAGTAAACTGCAAGCCCTACAGGCAGTGCCGGATTTACGCATAAGCTAAATAAGCTACAGTTTAGGGCCTCGCAATCTGCTGGGGCCTCGAATAAAAACACAATATAAAAAATGATTTCAAATATTAAAAAGGCATATATATTTTAAATGTTTCTGAGACCAGCTGATGTAATTTAAAACAGTAGGGGGCCTCTGGGTTTTGTATAGCTTAGGGCCTCAGCAAGTCTAAATCCGGCCCTGCCTACAGGCCTTCCTGTGCCAGGTGGAAACAATGGTTGCGTGAACATGTTCCTCTCAACACATTCAGAGTAGCAGATCCCAAGTTACTCTTTAACTACCTCACTGTCTTCATTCATTAGCAGGGTGGTTAAAGAATGGATCTTTCCCACTCTTGCAAGGCAAGCCCATGGGTGGACTCCAACGTGCATCGTGGATTCTGAATATGGAACTAGAAGGTGGTGTTTTTCTCTCTTAACTAACATGAGAACTAGGAGGCAATACTGCGGGATAGCACAAAATAGGTATATTCTATTTCCTTTTGGTTTGGTGTTTGGAAACTAGAGGGACATGTGTTCGTAAAGACAAGTAAATTCGCATCATGGGAGAAGATGCGTGAGAACGGAACTAGTTTTCCTCACACAGCAATTGCCGAGCACTGGCGTTTTGATCTGTATTTGCATCCCATTACAGTAAACATAGCAGACTTCGCAAGCTAGCAGTGCAATCCTGTGCTGAGTTACTCCAGCCAAAGCACATTGATTTCAGTGGACTTAGACTGAAGCAGGGCTATTTTTGGGCAGGAACGCACAGGAACGGAGTTCCGGCTGGCTCCCGAGTTGGCCACGCCCAGCAGGAACTCATTAGCATAATAGGCCACACCCAACAGCAGAAACTCATTAGGATTGGCTACATTAGGGGTGTGTGGCCTAACATGCAAAGGAGTTCCTGCTACAAAAAAGGCCCTGGGTTTTGACAACAAACAAGGTAAACAGAATAAGAAGGGAAAGGTGGGTGTGGCTGGATGACCACACTTCTGGTAACATGGGGGTGTGGCCTAATGTGCTAATGAGCGGTGCTGTCAGGGTGTGGTCTAATATGCTAATGAGTTTTGCTGTTGGGTGTGGCCTATTATGCTAATGAGTTCCTGCTGGGCTTTTTCTACAAAAAGAGCCCTGGACTGAAGTAACTCTGCATAGGATTGCACTAAATATCTAGTATGGTGAAGTTATTGAAGTTTGCCGTCCCCTTGGATTTTAGTGGGATCAGATAGTCCTTTCTACATGGGGGTCTGCATAGCACATCGCTTGGGAAGTGCCAAAAGACCAGGCATTAGTAACTTGTACTTCCAAGTTCACAGTCAAAGGGAAAACTTGTGCATTTCATCCATGGACAGAAACCAAAGCTCCCAGTGTAGAAATAATACATGCATATCCCTGCAGCAAGCAGAAAAAGGAATGTGCATGTTATCTCTTTGTGCACATCTGGGTAATGGCTGCCACTTTCCTCCGTGGCTGCGATGAACAGCAGGCGGCTAAAATAAAACTAGCATGCCCTATTGACAGTAATAAAATATTATACTACAGCTTACTCCCCCCCCCCGCCCCCAAGCTTCATTCTACTAAGTTAGCTATTCACTTTTGGGAGATGGTGGTCTCTGGCACATGCAAGGGGAATCCTGTATGTGTAGATTCCTTTGATGATCACAGGAACATGGGGGTACAATCCGGTCACTTTGTGCATCCTTCACCTGCCCTCCCGTTTGCCACCCCTCACGCAGATCATTCCTGCCATCAATTCCCTTTCTCCTTGCAGCAGGACCGCTGTGCAGACAGGGTTTGACTGGACCAGGAGCCCACAGCATTGACCTAGAAAAGGCTATTTACCAGATCGCTGATCATTTATGCTGCCACTAGCTTTAGGATGTAGAGAACATGGGTTGCTGTGGACACACCGCCTCAGTGCTTTCAGGCACCACCAATGACAGATTTCATATCGTTAATTGGGTGTTCCAAATCTGAGACTAGCATGTTCCAAATGGCATGGCTCCTTTGATGGATGCAAAAAAATCTGCACGCTGTCAGTGCTCGTCTGGTGCCCCTTGCCGCTAGACACATGACCGGCATTATCCACAGCAAGAAGTTCCACGCTTGCAAGCAAAGTTTTATTGAGTTGGGGGCAGTGTTCCCTCTAAGCTGAGTTAGTGTGAGCTAGCTCATAGTTTTTTAGCCTCCGGCTCACACATTTTTGTCTTAGCTCAGGAAGGATGGCTCCGGAGCAAACTTATTTTATGCAGCAGCCAAATCGCTCACTCACAACTTTAATGCCAGCAGCTCACAAGGTAGAATTTTTGCTCACAAGACTCCACAGCTTAGAGGGCACACTGGTTGGGGGTGGATCTAGATGCATGCTTTCCTACTCAGAATCACAACTGGCATTGCGGGGGGGGGGGGAATGCCTTCATTACTGCCGTTGACACAGGCTGAAGAGTTATATGAAGGTTACATATGAAACTCATTTGGCATCACAGCATCCCCGTCCTGCATCTGTGTGCCCGGGACCATCAATGCAGACACAGCTGAGGTTGCGGGGCCAGTGGCCAGAACGACACATCGACACCCTACCAGTGTTCCCTCTAAGCTGAGTTAGTGTGAGCCAGCTCACAGTTTTTTAGCCTCCAGCTCATACATTTTTCTCTTAGCTCAGGAAGGGATGGCTCCAGAACAAACTAATTTATGCAGTACCCAAATCGCTTGCTCACCACTTTAATGCTTGGTAGCTCACAAAGTTGAATTTCTGCTCACAAGACTCCGCCGCTTAGAGGGAGCATTGCTCCCTGCACATAAATATTTAACGAGGCATTGGGTTGCACACCTTGCCACATCCCCGCCAGGTGCGACGGTGGGGCAGAGCAACTTTCGCCAGGTGATTTGCACTGTCTGAGATGTATTATTTTGAAGGGGCTCTTTAGAAGCAATGGGTTTCGGCTACTAGCACGAGAGGGATTGTGATACATTCTTCAGTTGGCCAACCACACATTCTTTTATTGGAAAGAAACCACGGGGCTGGATACTGCCATGACGGAATGCAAGTGGCACAAAAACATGGACACTTTGTGTGAATGCAGGTACGCAAATGATGGATGCCTTTTGCCTTTTTGTTTGTACAAAGAATACAAGATCTGTAGCTTTACAAAGACTCTAGTAAACTGTAATATATATATACACAGGTATCCTCAAATAAAGAAGGGGTAGGAAAGCTTGTATATATACACACAAAAATACAGGTGTTTTCAGACTGGCAGGAGGGGGGCGGGTTCTGGAGAATGATTCAAGACAGTGGAACACCACAGTACTAAGCAACAACTGTCAGTGAATGATTCCCTTATAGACCTAACCTATCACATCACAGCCATAAATACAAGAGAAAGAGAAAAAAAAGTTGTTCTTCAAGATGATGAACTGTAGTCCTGCCACTGTCACCATCATAGCGTATTTCAGCAGCGTTCTGGGTTTAGAATTAGACACTGGCTAAAAATGCAGAAATCTAGTCCCCACATTAATTTCTGAGCAACTGCATGCTAGTAGGGAAACTTGGTTGCTCGTGTATCTCCCGACCTAACAGCAGCAAAAACAGCATTGCAAAGACCACTTCAATCTATTTAACTAATTCAAAAAAAAAAACCTCATCAGGTTTTCATAACCCCTTTTTCCACTGGACAGTCCAAGCAAAAATATATTGTTGGAAGCTACTTGTCTGGAATGGTTATTCCATCATTGCCATGGTATAATCTGTTCTACGTTCCAGTGTCTGCGTGGTCATGGGTTGATCTTTGGTAGACAAAACCAAACTACTTCACTGCCCCACCCTCTGCTTCTTTTCCATCTCAAGGTCTGCTTTCAGCATTTCAGGAAAACAGTAATGAAAGCAAAGATACAGGAAATTTCCTCTCATCATGGTCAGTTCAAATGATAAGAAAAAGGTTAGTACTAATGAGTCCATTCCCATGATTTCCTGTAAAAGAAAAGGAATTAGGCCATTCTTCTGATACCTCCAGTATGGGAGTTTGCAAAGTGTCAGAAAACTGACGTTCATCGATCCAGTCCAGTCTTTACACTGGGACAGGATGCTCTATACATAAATCCAAGCCCGAAATCCAGATGTTGGTAGGCCACAAGCTGAAAGGAGGAGGAAAGGAGGAGCATTATCATGCCAAAGGAGAAAAGAAACAAAACAAACCCTGATGTTACATATTCTTAGAACTGCTTCTTTTTTCCTCTTCTTCCTCTCGTACAGCCCACAATGATAGATTAGCTCTCTATGGAGCAGCACTAGTAATAATCCAATATCCATGTCCACAGAAAAAGTCTCATTCATAAATTTTGAGCCACACCAACTTAATATATGGAGAACATAAGAACATAAGAGAAGCCAATGTTGGATCGGGCCAATGGCCCATCCAGACCAACACTCTGTCACACAGTGGCTAAAAATACCAGGTGCCATCAGGAGGTCCAGCAGTGGGGCCAGGACACTAGAAGCCCTCCCACTGTTGCCCCCTCCCCAAGCACCAAGAATACAGAGCATCACTTGCCCCAGCCTGAGAGTTTCTGTCTATACCTTGTGGCTAATAGCCACTGATAGACTTCTGCTCCATATGCTTATCTAATTCCCTCTTGAAGCCGTCCATGCCTGTAGCCGCCACCACATCCTGTGGCAGTGAATCCCATGGGTTCATCACTCTTTGGGTGAAGGACTTCTTTTTATCCAGTCTAACCCGACTGCTCAGCAATTTCATTGAGTGCCCACGAGTTTTTGTACTGTGAGAAAGGGAGGTGGGAGCACTCTCGGTTAATGGCACCTATGCTCTACAATGGTAGCTTTCCAAAGCATAATCAACTGCTTCAGACTGGTGCTTGTCATGCATGTACGGAAGGAATATTCTCCTACGTCCCGAAACCTAGTAAGATGAGTAGCTAGGCTACTGTTAGTACTACTAGGAATGCAATTATGGATAACAGGGCCAAGATGATGTCTGATGGGCCTCAGGTTACACTATAGATCTCAGTAGGCTGAGCTTCCTTCTCAAACTTCCATGGCCTCCTAGGCTATCTACATTTTAAATCTGAATGAAAGGTGAGGGAGTACATTTTTGGATGAGTACACTCCTCAGATTAAGATATTTCCATTTATGCAGGGCTATTTTTGGGCAGGAACGCACAGGAACGGAGTTCCGGCTGGCTCCCAAGTTGGCCACACCCAGCAGGAACTCATTAGCATAATAGCCCACACCCAATAGCAGAAACTCATTAGGATTGGCTACATTAGGGGTGTGTGGCCTAACATGCAAAGGAGCCCCTGCTACAAAAAAAGCCCTGGGTGTTGACAACAAACAAGGTAAACGGAATAAGAAGCAAAAGGTGGGTGTGGTTGGATGACCACACTTCTGGTAACATGGGAATGCGGCTCAATATGCTAATGAGCGGTGCAGTCAGGGGTGTGGCCTAATATGCTAATGAGTTTCTGCTTCTGGGTGTGGCCTAGTATGCTAATAAGTTCCTGCTGGACTTTTTCTACAAAAAAAGCCCTGCTTTTATGTATCTGAACATTTTTGCACAGCTGCAGGATGCGCTTTGGTCGCCCTGTTGGTGGGAAATGTCCTTTCATCTGCTCTACCACAACCCAACATCACAAAGCAAAAGACTCTGAATGTGTCACTGGACCTAAATTTAGACATTTGGAGGAAAGGTGAGAAGAGGGGCTGTGGGAAAGAAAACAGCAGCTGTTATACTGACCGGAAGAAGCCCTCTATACACAGTAGTGCAAGCGGAATTATATTACACAAAAGGGCACAAGTGCACTGAGTGCTCACACTATGTCAACAATGGCGCATGGCTCTCGAACGAGACAATTGCCAGTGTTGCACTTTCGCCTAGCTAGTTCTCTCTCTATATATATACTGTATATTTATAGATATGTATAGAGTTTACGGCATGCATTTTATTTCAAAAGGAACTGTACATGGCCCAGAGTGTCTCCCCTGTGCTTCGTAGGGCTTATTTCTTTCGGGCTAGGACAGCTACTCCCACGATGACAGCTATGACGGCCACTGCTGCTCCTCCGACGATGATCAGTGGCTTCATGTTCTCAAAGAGGCTGCTGCCTGGGGATTCCTCCGCGTGGTTCTCTTTGTGCTCCGAGTTAGCAGGGTGACTCGCATCTTCAGGACCCTCTGTCGCTGCTGCAGCAGAGCTGGGTTTCACGCTGCTGTGGTTGTTCACCGCTGCGGCCTCATTGGCTGCTGCCACCGGCGCCTTTTTTGCTGGAGTGGTGGCAGCAGGGGCTGGCTGCTCCTTAGGAGGGGTTTCTTTCTTATCTGTCGTGGTGGTGGGCCCAGGGCTAGGTTTCTCAGGTTTTCCTGAGCTGGCAATCTTGGCATCAGGCTTATTTCCACTCCGGGTGCTTCCTTTAGATTCCATTCTCCTCACCAGTGCACTCGTTTTCTTGGGTCAAACCAGAGAGTTATTAGGCTGTTTATATAGTTCCCTTCACTTGGCCCTCACCAGCCAAAAACCAATCACAAAAGAATCCACCTCAAACTGCTTGACCTCTTCCAGATGATGATGTTCCGTCTCCCAGAAGAGTGCTCCACTCAGACAGTATTCTCCTTGGACATGCTACTCTAGAATACAAAAGAAATAGAAGGATCAGGACAACCATGTAGATCCCCTATTATGACTAGAGATGCACAGATGCTCTCAGGCATTAGACAGAATTTGTCCTTCTAGTTATTTTGAGCTATGGTTATTATCGTTAAGTTTATTAAAATAGTCTTAGACCAGCACAAATCACAAACACCTGAATCATGTGATCATAAGAACAATAAAATGGAATTAGCTAATCAAATAATACGATCAGATAATACAAAGTTACTAAGTTATTAAAAATTGTTAACATTGTTAACATTCATCTAAAACACATAAAACTTTCTGGTGAATTTTACAAGCAGCTGCGAGGAATTTCGCACTAACCTGTGGATTTTCGCCTATAAGTAACATAACAGACTGCAAATCCAGATGAACAATTTACCTTCTAAGCAGGCCCATAGCTAACCAGGGGCCCATGGGGCCCGGCCCCCTGGTGATTTTAATGGGCCCCCTTCCCAATACTCGGCAAACTAATTTATGTGGCAGCTCTCTCTCTAATTTATTGCTCTCTCACAACTTTAATGGCAGTAGCTCACAAAGTAGAAGTTTTGCTCACAAAACTCCACAGCTTAGAGGGAACATTGGTGGTCCCCTGAGAAAAACATGGGCCCCCTGAGCAAAAGGTTGTTAGCTACGGGCCTGCTTCTAAGTAAAGGAAGAATGAACTTAGAACAAATTTCTTGATAGAAAGGGCAGTAGAGTAAAAGGTTAGATGCAATAGGAAACGAGTAAAAACAAGGATGCGTCCTGGCCCCATTATTATTTATCTTTTATATTAACAACATGGTCAGCTGCCTAAGTAATTCAGACTTTCACCCTCCTAAATTAGCGGATTAAAAAATATCTGTGGGGTTTTTAAATTATTATTAACAATTTTTTCAGAAATTACAGAATGTCAACATTAAACAAACCAAATACAGCAAATTCTATTGTTTGTTATTAACTATATAAATCAAAAATACACCATTTTTAATACTGTGGATTATCCGGAATAATATCATTGGTCACCATATAAGTTACAGCAGGATACCAAACAGCTACAACTTTTTAATGATATTTATCAGGAGATGCATTAGACATTTTTATTGACAGTTTATACATAATGAAAATTTCCCATATTCAATTATACCATTGAGATAGGTTAGGCGGGTTCTTTTCTAACCACTTTGTTGCCACAAGCTGACGTGTGGCTGCTAATAAGTATGATATTAACTCTTCTTTTCTTTTGTTTTTTCTAGGCTGAGGCCAACGTTCCAGCAAAATCACTTTAGGGGAACAAGGTAAGTCAACATCGGTTATTTTTTAAATTTTCTCTAATATAATCTGCCAAAAGTGTTGTATTATAGAGCATGACCACCAACAGTGTATAAAATCGGCCTTATTGCCACATTGTTTTTTGCATAGCGGGCTATATGACTTGTTAATACGAAACAGTCTGGTAGGTGGGATATACCATCTCATAATAATTTTAGACATTGAAGTGTTTAAAGAGATTATTTTTGAGTTTCTGCTATAACCATCCCAAATTACTTGCCAATCTTCCTCAGTAATCTCTATTTTTAGGTCATCTTTCCATTGTTTTTGATACAGAGTGTGTTTTTCTTCTTTGCTATGGCTTAACTGTTTATATACTAAAGATGATAAATTGTTGGATAAATTAACCTCTTTCTCTAAATATTGTTCCAAAGGTGTCAGAGGGCGGCACCTCATCAGTCTCAGAGGAGGAGATTCAAGGAGATGTCTAATTTGTAAGTATTTTTTATCAGTGTACCTGGTGTTTAATTTTTTCTTCTAATTGTGCTTTCATTAAAATATCTTGTTTGTGAGATTTTAGTTATGCCAGCTTTCTGCCACTTATCATAGTAATCCCAATCTTTACCAGGGATAAACCATTCTTGTCTAATATATGATGATTGGCTAGATATATCTGGAGCTAAGATAGGTTTCCATTTATACCAAATTATTAAAGAATTAACCAGAAAAGGATTGATTGACTGGTTGCATTTTTGTAGAATTTTTTTATCCCATAATGTTTCATATAAAGTACAAGGTTGTAATGGTTCCAATTCTATATGAGACCATATTGGAGCTCTTTTTAATTTTGCGCTCATTATAAGTATGCTGATATTTGTAGATTCATAAACCCATTGTAAGTTAGGTATGCCCAGACCGCCACGGTCCACTGTCCTATATATTGTTAAGGCTCTAATTCTGGGGGGTTTTCCTGCCCATAAAAATTTATTTAATTTGGATTGCCACTTTTGTAGTGGTTTTTTTTCCTAATGGGATTGGTAAAGCTCTAAAAAGAAAATTATATTTTGGTAAAATAAAGCTTTTAATTAAGGTTTTTTTAATTTATTTTCCATATTTTCACCTTTACACTGTGTACATAGGATATAATAAGGAAGAATTCATTTATACATCCACAAAGAAGAAAAAAGTCTTTCTATTTTCATAATAAATTTGCTAGCTTATTAAATTTTCCTTTTTTGTTTTAGCCAGTCGTACATAACCTTCCATCTTTTCCAGAATACATTCTCTGGTTTATTATTCAGTTCCAGACTCAGTTTGTCCATTTCCACAATATCCAATATCTTATGTTTTAGTTCTTTTATAGATGGTATGTCTTTTGATTTCCACCGCCTTGCTATCAAAATCCTTGCTGCAGTTAAAATGTATGTTATTGTAGGTTTATGGTTTTTAATACTATCCGGAAGCATGTTTAGTAAAAAAAATTCACTTAAAGACTCATTAGGTTTAGTAATATATAACATAATGTCATCGGCATATAAACTAGTTTTATGAATTATGTTACCAATTTGCACACCGTGAATATTATTATTTAATCTAATATATTCTACTAATGGTTCTATAGCTAAAATAAATAATAATGGGGAAAGGGGACAACCCTGCCTCGTCCCTCTTTGTAATTGTATAATTTGAGATATTATTTTAATTTTTGTTGTAGGTTCTCGATATAATGCTTGCAGGGTTTTTTTTTGAATTTTTTCCCCAAAATTCATACCTATGAGGACTTCTTGTAG
>NW_015162043.1:28747-41456 GCF_001447785.1 Gekko japonicus
CCTCCCTAGCTTCAAAAAAAATCTCTCTTATTTATAATACATCCGAAATAAGCTTTTCACAATACCTGCTAATATAGTATTAACAAATTAACATTTTTACTTATCTTTTTTTTGAGGCTTCAACCCTTACTAACCCTCCTTCCATTCCCCCTCCCTAGCTTCAAAAAAAATCTCTCTTATTTATAATACATCCGAAATAAGCTTTTCACAATACCTGCTAATATAGTATTAACAAATTAACATTTTTACCCAATACTTTTTATCTTCTGAGGTTGTTGGCCCCTGCATTGGGCGAATTAAAGACCGGGATTTTTGTGGCTTTTTGTGGGGAAAGTTCAAACTGTATTCTCCTCTTGAAAGATGGTTTTGCCATTTCCATTGGTTCTTGGTTACCTGGAGAGTAGCTGTAGTAACAGGAGATCTCTGGCCACCACCCGGAGGTTTACCTTCCCGGTCACCCACATTAGGCATCCAGGGCTCTTTTTGTAGCAGGAACTCCTTTGCATATTAGGCGACACTCCCCTAATGTAGCCAATCCTCCAAGAGCTTACAGAGCTCTTCTCACAGGGGCTACTGTAAGCTCTTGGAGGATTGGCTACATTAGGGGTGTGTCGCCTAAGAACTCCTTTGCATCTTAGGCGACACACCCCTAATGTAGCCAATCCTCCAAGAGCTTACAGAGCTCTTCTCACAGGGGCTACTGTAAGCTCTTGGAGGATTGGCTACATTAGGGGTGTGTCGCCTAAGATTCAAAGGAGTTCCTGCTACAAAAAGAGCCGGCCCGCATTCCTATCTACCTGCTGTTTGTGAGAAGCAGAAATTTTAGCACTGACAGTCCTGCTGCTGCCGCAACAGAAATTCTTCACCTCAGTGGTCCCCTAAACCAGTGATCTCCGAACCATGGTGCGGACCAATACGTTTGCAGAGGCCCACTTCCTTCTTCCCAAAAAGCAAAGAACCAACCCCAGCTTCTCTTCATACGCCAGAAGAGCCCAGCAGGCACGATCTTTGTGTCTTTAGGGAGCACCGTTTGGGACACTTGCCTCCATCACAGGACACTTGATTAGGAACGTTCCACCATTTTGTGATTTGCCTCCGCACCCATGGCAGCTTGTTTGGTGGTGGCTGCCCCCCCTCCCCCATGGCAAGCACTCCCTGCTTTCAAAACTAAAAACATGCCTTCAAGTTCATAAAGGTTGAGGACTCTTGCCCCAGACAGCCTCTTTAGGTCTGATCACTTGGTAGCACGGCTGGAAGCGGCATCATATAGGCTACCAGGCGAGGAGGATGAAGAAGGCGAGATAAATATCCCCAGAAGCTGGTATCAGTCAAGGTACACGGGGAAAGCGTGGTGTGGCGAAAGGTGGATGCCTCTGCATTTCCTGTTCTGAGCAGTCTTGCTGGAAACGATTTAAATATCAGCTTAAAAGGGAGATGGGGGAATCACAATGGAAGCAGGGTTCTCTACAGGCAAACGCAGCCCCCCAAGTCTTAGCTACAGCATTGCCAGAGCAAGAGAGGGAGAGAAGTTTAGGGGTAAATTAGCAGGAGCCATCCAGATGTCAGGTCACCCTGTCATAGGTCTGGAATGTGGAGGGGTGCCCTCCCGTTTTCTGTCTCAGCTCTCCCTGGCTCACCAACTGTTTGCTATCTTATGCTTGACCTTGTAAATGCTCCAGCTGCAGTTTTTCTCGGCTGGGAAAGTTAACGGCTTTTTTGCTTTGCCTGCTTGCTTTTGCCCGTGCGCGAGAGATGCATCCATTGGCTCACGCTTACCGGGGGGGATGTTTGATTCTGGTATAAGTCAGAGGCCCTAGTGCTGACGGCCATTCCTGACACAAGCTGTACACGTGTCTCTAGTTTTGGACTGACCAATAAACAGTTATCTTCTCATGAAGCCCTGTGTTGCGTAACCTGGCTAAGGACCCTGACACCAGCCAGGCTGTTGTCCCCATCCCCCCCCCATCCCCCCAGCATCAGGGGTCTGGTGGTGTAAGTGACATGCCTATGAAACACAAGCAGGAAGCCACCCTCATCATTATCTCTTCATGAGCCTTCAGCATTTCCAGAGCCCCACTGAGAGCGTGCTTGCCAGGAAAGTTAAATATAGGCCTATGAAGATATCCAGCTAAAGAGCAAGAATCTCCTGGTAACCCCCCCCCCGATGCTTTTTGTGTCCTTTCATTCGAAGATGAACCAGCAGGCTCATTTATCAGGTTATTTTTACTCTCCGAAATGGCAGCACTAGGCAGCGACATTTCTGAGAAACTGGATTCTGTCTTCCTTGCAAAAAGATTTTGGATGACAAAAACCTCTGCCTACCTCAAAGGAAGGCAGAGTTGCAACACGACCTACATTTTAGCCATCCTACGGGATTATAACTTAGCATGTCTGTAAATCTGTTTCAAAGATTTACAGACCTTTGCCACCTCCCTGTCTTTCAATGTTTGAGCAAAGACAATAATGATGCATGCTTGTTCTGGCCCACCTATGAACATCATGACCAATGCTCCTTCTAAGCTATGGAGTCATGTGAGCAAAAATTCTACTTTGTGAGCTACTAGCATTAAAGTTGTGAGCAAGTGATTTGGCTACTGCATAAATTAGTTTGGTCTGGAGCCATCCTTCCTGAGCTAAGATAAAAATATGTGAGCTGGAGGCTAAAAAACGGTAAGCTAGCTCACACTAACTCAGCTTAGAGGGAACACTGATCATGACGGTCCAAAAAAAACCTTTTTGTTTATTTCAAACATGGAGAGGGGAAGACCGTGATAACTAATTCTTCCAGTCAAGACCTTGAACCACTTTATTTGTATCCTGCATTCTACATGGCTGCACCTCTTTCCCAAAAAAAAATCTCACTGGGCCACAGAGCTCACATGTCCATAAGGCTGCCAGCTCTGGGTTTGGAAATTCCTGGAGATTTCAGGGTGGAGCTTGAGGTTTAGGAAAAGGAGGCATCTAAGCAGAATATAATGCCATGAGTCCACCCTCCACAGCAGCCATTCTATCCAGGGGAACGGATCTCTGTAGTTCAGAGATCATTTGCAATTCTGGGTAATTCAGAGGTCACTTCAAATCCATGCCTGATGCAACAGAACAGTGGTTTTAAAGCTTTGGTCTAGGCAACATCTCCTGCCAACCTAGAAGTTCGAAAGCAAGAAATTGCAAGTAGATAAATAGGTACCACTTCGGTGGGAAGGTAACAGTGTTCCGTGCGCCTTGGTGTTTCACATGACGACGGAAACGTCTTCGGACAGCCCTGGCTCTTTGGCTTTGAAACGGAGATGACCACCGCAACCCTAGAGTCGGATTTGACTGGCTTTCAAGCAAGGGAACCTTTACCTTTACCTAGGCAACATCAGTGGTCTCTAATGCACTTTCAAGTGGTTCTTAAGGAGCAAAGCCTTGAGACAACTTCTTTGGGTGCGTTCAGACAGGCAGCTAATCGCGTCATTATGCCAGCTTGAATTGTATCCCGATCTTTTTAATCCATTGTAGCACGACCAGACATCCCCCAAGTGAATCGTCTTACCGCGCGCTGCCTCCGTTGTGGATTGTCTAGATGGCGTCCACTAAAGGAGGCGTGCGCAGTGGGTTTTTTTTAAAAAAAAACGCTATGCGCATAGGCATCACAGTGTGTCTTTGAAGGAGGTGCGCGGTGTTTTTTAAAAAAACCCTTTTTGCACATGCACATAGACGTGACAGCCCGTCCCTGTTGATCCGTGCACGTGTAGAGATTTTTTAAAATGGCACCCGCTCGGGATGCTCTGACGTCAGACCACCCCAATGGGAGGATTGCATCCTGGTGGAATGATCAGATGGGTGAAAGTCTACAGTTATCCCCGCAGGTAACCGAAAACCCCAGATTTAAAGTGCTATCTTTTAAGTACAACTCCGAAGCACAGCAAAACGGGATGCCCACGGAAGAAGGACATTTCCCAGATGTTTGTGTCTGGACATTACCTTTAGATCCGTGAGGCAATCGTGCCTCGTGCGGATCTAAAGAGCCGTCTGATCGGACTCTTTCTCTCTTTCCTTCTTTCAAACACCCTCTTCCACCAGGCCTTCACTTAGGAGCCGTCCCACCATTACCATCAATGAGCCCAGCTCAGTTTTTCCATCTGGCTCACTCCACTGAGTGACTCGGGACGGCATTGAGCTGGAACTCAGCCGCTGTAGACACCTTAATATGCCATCTGAGTATGCAACTGTACAACTATGCCAACAGTTCTCCCAGTGGAGGGGGGTAAGCAGTGGGGTACCACAGGGATCAGTACTTGGTCCACTGCTTTTTAACTTGTTCATTAATGATTTGGAGTTGGGAGTAAGCAGTGAAGTGGCTAAATTTGCGGATGATATGAAGTTGTTCAGGGTGGTGAAAACCAGTGAGGATTGTGAGGCACTCCAAAGGGATCTGTCAAGGATGGGCAAGTGGGCATTAACATGGCAAATGGGGTTCAATGTGGCCAAGTGCAAGGTGATGCACATTGGAGCCAAAAATCCTAAATATAAATACACATTGATGGGGTCTGAACTGGCAGAGACAGATCAAGAGAGAGATCTTGGAGTTGTAGTAGATAACTCACTGAAAATGTCGAGACAGTGTGTGACTGCAATAAAGAAGGCAAATGCTATGCTGGGGATTATTAGGAAGGGTATTGAAAACAGATCAGCCAATATAATAATGCCCCTATATAAATCAATGGTGAGACCTCATTTGGAATACTGTGTGCAATTCTGGTCACCACACCTTAAAAAGGATATTATAGCTTTGGAAAAAGTGCAGAAAAGGGCAACTCGAATGATAAAAGGGTTGGAACACTTTCCCTATGAGGAAAGGTTAAAGCGCTTAGGGCTCTTTAGCTTGGAGAAAAGACGACTAAGGGGTGACATGATCGAGGTTTATAAGATTATGCATGGGAAAGAGCAGGTAAAGAAAGAGGTACTTTTCTCCCTTTCTCACAATACAAGAACCCGTGGGCACTCCATGAAATTGCTGAGCGGTCGGGTTAGAACGGATAAAAGGAAGTACTTCTTCACCCAAAGAGTGATTAACACATGGAATTCACTGCCACAGGAAGTGGTGGCAGCTACAAGCATGGACGGCTTCAAAAGGGAATTAGATAAGCATATGGAGCAGAGGTCCATCAGTGGCTATTAGCCACAAGGTATAGATAGGGACTCTGGGGCAAGTGATGCTCTGTCATCTTGGTGCTTGGGGGGGGTCAACAGTGGGAGGGCTTCTAATGTCCTGGCCCCACTGGTGGACCTCCTGATGGCACTGGTATTTCTATAGTAATAATAGTAATAATAATAAGGCTGCAGTTTTGAACAGAGGGGTGTAAGGGGTGTGTGTGCCTGCTTAACGATTTCCCCATTGACTATTTTTCTACTAAAATTCCCACCACTTAACCATTTTTCCAACTGTGGAGTTTCAGATGCATTTTGAAAGGATACATTCGTGGCAGGTGAGGGGATGAGCAGTTGGGGGTGGGGGGTGGTAATTCTGTGCAGAGAAGCTGTTGGGGAGGAAAGGCTGACTCATCTCCTCTCTTTCAACCAGGACTCCTCTATATTTAAAAGCTTCCTGAGGCAGTCTTTAATTCTAAAAATAACGATCAGGGCTTTGTTACACCCCTGTGCATAAAATCAATTCCCCCCACAAACACCGTAAAAACAACGGAGGAAAATATTGAAGACCCTAAGGTTTCTTTGAAGTTGCCACTATACAAACATTTAAACGAAAGAGCACCTGTCTCTTCAGCTGCACAAATGGCAACAATATGAACATCAAAGAAGCCACATGGCTCTGCCCATGGTCCTCACCAGGGCTATTTTTGGGCAGGAACGCACAGGAACGGAGTTCCGGCTGGCTCCTGAGTTGGCCACGCCCAGCAGGAACTCATTAGCATAACAGGCCACACCCAACAGCAGAAACTCATTAGGATTTGCTACATTAGAGGGGTGTGGCCTAACATGCAAAGGAGTTCCTGCTACAAAAAAAGGCCCTGGGTTTTGACAACAAACAAGGTAAACAGAATAAGAAGGGAAAGGTGGGTGTGGCTGGATGACCACACTTCTGGTAATATGGGTGTGTGGCCTAATGTGCTAATGAGCGGTGCTGTCAGGGGTGTGGCCTAATATGCTAATGAGTGTCTGCCATTGGGTGTGGCCTATTATGCTAATGAGTTCCTGCTGGGCTTTTTCTACAAAAAGAGCCCTGGTCACCCATGCATTCACACAGCTCCAATGGATCACAGATACAATGGGAAAATGCAGCCGTTTCAAGAGACTTCCCACACAGACTCATTAAGGTTGGGAGAAAGTGTCCTGCTCTATAAACCAGAATAGTACTTCTCAGTGCAATGAAGTGTAAGGATTCTTCTAATGTGCTCACAATATGCACTCTGCAGTGAAAGTTTTACCATGCCAAAAATTCTCTGGGATACGCGCTGTACCACTCCTATAAATGGTAATGTGCGGTAGGGAATTCAGACAGACAGAGCTCGGTTGACAAGGGTCATGGATATGAGAATCGTAGAGTAACTCTGTCATGTAACTCTGTTGTAGCAAAAACAAAACACCACTTCAGTGGCGCCTTTCAAAGTTGTCGGAGATTGCTGTTCTGGCCAGGTTCCCAAAATGATTTATAAACAAAACTGTGTGCTTAACAAGATGGCACTGCACCAGAGTTCCCTCTAAGCTGAGTTAGTGTGAGCTAGCTCACAGTTTCTTAGCCTCCAGCTCACACATTTTTGTCTCAGCTCAGGAAGGAGGGCTCCAGAGCAAACGAATGTATGCAGCAGCCAAATCGCATGCTCACAACTTTAATGCCCATAGCTCACAAAGGAGAATTTTTGCTCCCAGGACCCCACAGCTTAGAAGGAGCATTGCACAGCACATATGCCACCAGCCAGCTTTTGCTTAGGTGTCCTTCTCAGTTTGATTACCAGGACATCATGTCAATGAAACAAAAATCCAGTCCAGTGCCACCTGAAAGAGAAACGGGTATTTTTTATTGACATGATGCCCAAATGGCCAAACTGAAAAGGATACCTAAGCAATGGCTGGATGATAGGCTACATGCAGGGCAATCCTAAGCAGAACCACACCATTCTAATCCTGTTCACTTCAGTGGCCCTGGAACGGTGCAACTCTGCTTAGGATTGCATTGTTAAGCACATAATTTTGTATACAAATGGTGACATTGTTTTAGGAAACTTGGTTGGACAAGCAGCCTCCAAACAACTTTTTTTGCTTAATGAGCAGGAGTCATTTCGTAGAAAAAGAGGTGCAGGAGCTCATTAGCATAATGCATCAGAATAACTTATTTGCATATGCCACACCCCCTGACATCACCAGAAGTGTGTCAGAAGGCAACACCCACCGCTCAGGCTCCACTGGACTGTTTTGGACTGCTAGCTTACCTGGCTGCTTCTTGCTCTGACTGAGGGCTGCTGGGAGCAGGGGGTGGGGCTTGTTGCATGTGCCCGCCCCCTGGGCTCCTTACTGCCGGAGCTCCGCTCCTGTGCGCTCCTGCAGGAAATGACCCCTGTTAATGAGCAGTATGCTTTAGGAAGTGAGGGATGAGAGAACACATATTTCACTACTCAGTAGCACCCACATAGTCACTGTCATTCCGGTTACTTACTGCACTCCTCCCCCCCCCCCCCCCAAGAATCACACAAAACCTTCCAGGCAGGATTCCAGGCAGTCTTGCTCAGGCAGCTGAGTAGCTTGCAGGGTCCCATGTGCTTAGCTTTGGAAATGGAACTGGATCGGATGCCTTCAGAGCATGTCTTGTCTAGGAGACACATTTGATTTCCCTTTCAAGTAAGGCTGCCAGCTCTGGGTTAGGAAACATCTGGATATTTGGGGAGAGAGTGAGGTCTGGGGAAGGGAGGGACTTCGATGAGATATAGCGCCAGGAAGTCCACATTCCAAAAGGGCCATTTTCTCCAGGTGAACAGACCTCTGTCGCCTGGAGACTAGTTGATGTCCCAGGAGATCTCCAGCCAGCACCTGGAGTTTGGCAGGCCTACCCTCGTGTGTGTGTGTGTGTGTGTGTGTGTGTGTGTGTGTGTGTTTGGGTGTGTGCAGGGCTCTTTTTGTAGAAAAAGCCCAGCAGGAACTCCTTAGCATAATAGGCCACACCCAACAGCAGGAACCCATTAGCACATTAGGCCACACCCCTGACAGCACAGCACATTAACATATTAGGCCACGCCCCCGTGTTACCAGAAGTGTGGTCACCCAGCCACACCCACCTTTTGCTTCTTATTCTCTTTACCTTGTTTGTTTCTGCTGTTGGGTGTGGCCTATTATGCTAATGAGCTCCTGCTGGGCGTGGCCAACTTGGGAGCCAGCCGGAACTCCGTTCCTGTGCGTTCCTGCCCCAAAATAGCCCTGGCGTGTGTGTATTACAACAGAAAACAATGCTTCTAACCCATGCTTCTGCTTCTTGGTTTAAAAATTGTAGGTTACCATTTATTTGTTGGGTGTTGTCACTCTGCATGGAAGAGGGTCTGGGAGGGAATAAATGCTTCTAACCCATGCTTCTGCTTCTTAGTTTAAAAATTATAGGTTACCATTTATTTGTTGGGTGTTTTAACTCTGCATGCAAGAGGGTCTGGGAGGGAAAAGAGGATTCTCCCACTCAGGTACACTCGGCGCTTGGCCCCTCCCTCTGATGGGGTGGATGCTGAGCCTCTTTTGGCCCTTGCCTGCCTTCTGTCTTCATCTTATATAGGACCTCTCTTCTTCTTCTCCTCTCTTACTTGGGCTTGGAGTTGTAAGCAAGTGAATCCTTTCTGAAGTTAATCTGTTCACAAGAAGTTAAATGTACCTACATGAGTATGTCATGTTAAGTAAGCTCAGGGGTCATTTCCTGCGGGAGCGCACAGGAGCGGAGCTACGGCAGTAAGGAGCCCAGGGGGCGGGCACATGCAACAAGCCCCGCCCCCTGCTCCCAGCAGCCCTTAGTCGGGCCACAAGGAACACCCGCATTCAGGCACAAGTCGGCCCGCCTTCAGGTACAAGCTCTCCTTCCTCTATGAGGGCAGATCTGCCCCCCCCCATAGCTAGCAATCCAAAACAGTTCAGTGGCACCTTTAAGGCCAAGTTTTAATCAGGTACAAGCTCTTCCTCCTCTGCAGGACAGATCTGCATGTCCCTCCCCCCTCCCAATAGCCAGCAATCCAAAACAGTCCAGTGGAGCCTGAGTGGTGGGTGTTGCCTTCTGACACACTTCCAGTGATGTCAAGGGGTGTGGCATATGCAAATAAATTATGCTAATGAGTTCCTGCACCTCTTTTTCTACGAAATTACCCCTGGTTACACCCTTCTAAATCCAATGAAATCTGCTGAGGGCCACACTATTTGAGTTGACAAATCATTAATAAGACAGATGAGCTTAGTTAGTAGTACCATTCAAGGGGTCCGGTCACACGCAAAATTAGTCACACAATAGGGACAAATGCCGGGCGGATTTTACAGGCGCGATCACACGGGAACATCTGGCAAGTGTCCCACACCCGTTGGCGACCCGTATCATTCCGCCGAAGATGCAGAGTAAGAAGATACCTGGGAAAGTGCAGTATTTCCTGGGAAACGCGGGGAGCAGGCGGTGGCTGACGGCCTAAGCACGAAGCCTCTGGTGACCGTCTGATCACAATACCACGCTTTTTGCTTTGGATAGGGATGCCAAGTCCCCCCGGGGGGCGGTGAAAACCCCACCCGGGAGGCCCATTCCCCGCCGCCACCAGATCGGGCCCCCGGGGGGAACCCCACCCCCAAAGCACATCACACGGAAGTGACGCAAGCACGTCGGGGACGTTAGGGGCGGGGCCACAATCACCCGAGGGAAAACTCTATGGTTTTCCCTCGGATGATTGTGGTCCCGGCCCCAACATGCTTGCGTCACTTCCGTGTGACGTGCTTGTGGCCCACGCGCGCACAAAGCGCGCGCGAAGACTCCCGGAGCAAGGCTGGACTCCCCCACTCCGGAAAAGGTAAGCACTTGGCTACCCTAGCTCCTAAGCAAAAAGCCTCACTCCCCCCCTCCCCGGATTATCTCGCTTGTGTGACCGGGACCAAGATCTGCATCTGAGAACTAGAGTTCAAGGAGAAGACACAGATCTAGGCTGGTAAATCTCAGGTCTTCCCTGCTGCAGAGCTAAACTGTTGATGGATTCAGAACCAACTGCATAAAATTCAGGCATGATGGAGAGAAGTAAGCAAAAAAGAAATCATTTCAGGGAAACTGATGCAGCTGCTGCCTATTATGATAACTACCCACAGGACACAAAATGGCTTTGTCATGATCTGGGCTGTGCAACCAGAGGCCTACTAGGCCCAGGGAGCCTGGTTAGCAGTAGGTGAGGCTGGGCCTACAACTCCCAGAAGCCTCTGGGAGGTTTTGGAGCCAAAATTGACCAATAGGAAAAGAGGAGGGCTGGGAATAAAAGTTCTGGAGCAGCAGGAAGAGCTGATCTTTCTTCCAGAGGGCAGAGCCTCATCCTGAGGGAGGGGTGAGTAGTCTAGTGCCACTTGAGATAGTGAGCTAGGGACAGTATATTTAGACACGTAAGGGCATTTTATTTCTTTTCTTTTCACCCACTTACTGTTATTATTCTGCACCATGTTGTTTGACCTCCTATAAAATAAACCTTTTCATTGTTTTACTCTGCCTGGTCCTCACACCGAAAGGGAGGTCTGAAGGTTTTGGGAGGGTACTCTGGGCCTTCTCAAGGGAATCTAAATCCAGAATGGTGGCACCGTCGGGTGACACCCCACCTGAGCTGTGACAGGCTTATTTCCAGGGCTCTTTCTGTAGCAGGAACTCCTTTGCATATTAGGCAACACACACCCTAATGTAGCCAATCCTCCAAGAGCTTACAGTAGCCCCTGTGAGAAGAGCTCTGTAAGCTCTTGGAGGATTGGCTGCACTAGGGGTGTGTCGCCTAATATGCGGAGGAGCTCCTGTTACAAAAAGAGCCATCCATCATCTATCAGGGCTCTTTTTGTAGCAGGGACTCCTTTGCATATTAGGCAACACCCCCCTAATGTAGCCAATCCTCCAAGAGCTTACAGAGCTCTTCTCACAGGGGCCACTGTCAGCTCTTGGAGGACTGGCTACATTAGGGGTGTGTCGCCTAATATGCAGAGGAGTTTCTGCTATAAAGAGAGCCCTGCTATTCCCCACCTTTGCTAACCTCTGATATACAAAGTAAACTCACATTTTCTGCATATTTACGACTGCCTCATGCATCTCCCCCCAAAAAATGCCACACAGATTGCTTATACAGAACCCTGATGCTGGTAGTATAAGCAATAGGTAAGTATATCCAGGTATTATTAGTAGACTCAGGGTCCAAGAGTTCAGGCCTGCCACACGTGGGCCAGGAGAAGCCAGTTTAAAATCCCATCTTAGTTGTGGTCTTTGCTATTTCATGGGGCTAATTCCTAGTCTGGTTTTCCTCCCCGGCTCTGGATGCTATCTGAATGTGGCCCCTGCTACCAGACATACCAGGAGAATAACATGTGAGAGTAGTTCATATCGGTCCTGGGCCCGGTGTTGTTCAATGTTTTTATAAATGACCTGGAGGAAGACATAGAGGGGATGCTTATCAAATTTGCAGATGACACAAAGTTGGGTGGGATTGCTAATTCTGAAGAAGAAAGAGTCAGGATTCAAAATGATCTAGACAGGCTGGAACAGTGGGCGGAGACAAAACAAATTTCAATAGAGAGAAGTGCAAAGTCCTACACTTAGGTACAAAAAATCAAAGGCACAGATATAGAATGGGAGGGACTTGGCTTGACAGCAGCACATGTGAAAGGGATCTAGGTAGGGGTGTGCAAAAAAAAACCACGGATTCGGCTGAATCTGGCAGAATCAATTTCAGCTGGCGGTAAGACTCCCACATGTCAGTTTCGTCAGTACTAGCCATTGGGGAGTCTTTTGGCCAGCCCAATGTCAATTTCAGCCCCATTATATCCTATGGACCATTGAAGTCAATGGCAAAAACATAGGGTATATTCTGGGGGCTGGAGGAGAGGGGGCTTGAGGGAGAGGTTCCAAACTCACGGGGAAGCTGCTGGAGCCTCTCCCCAAGATACCAACCGAGTTTCAAGAGCATTGGACTAGGGGGTCCAATTCTACGGGCCTTCATACAGGTTGCCCAATCCCCTCCATTGTTCTCTATGGTGGGGAAAAAAGTTACTAATCTAGGTGTTCTGGTTGATCACAAGCTAAACATGAGCCTGCAGTGCGATGTGACTGCGAAGAAAGCTAATGCAATCATAGGATGCATTAACAGAAGCATTGTGTCCAGATCACGGGAGGTGGTAGATCCGCTCTATTCTGCTATGGTCACCTGGAGTCCTGTGTCCAGTTTTGGGCACCACATTTTAGGAAGGATGTTGACAAGCTCGAGCGTGTCCAGAGGAGGGCAACCAGGATGGCGAGAGGGTTGGAATCCAAGTCTTATGAGGAAAGGCTGAAAGAGTTGGTCTGTTTAGCCTGGGAAAGAGAAGGCTTAGAGGGGACATGATTGCAGTCTTCAAGTATTTGAAGGGCTGTCATGTAGAAGATGGAGCAGATCTACTCTCTCTTGCTCCGGATTGCAAGACTAGCTCTAATGGGTGGAAATGACAAGGGAGTCGTTACCGGCTAAATATCAGGAGAAACTTCCTAACTCTAAGA
>NW_015162043.1:41774-59816 GCF_001447785.1 Gekko japonicus
CCCCCCCGAGTCTTATGGCTGCCTCTCTCAATCTTCCACTTGTCATTTTCATCCTGTCTCAGTCCACAGGATGTCTCCCTTTGCTTTTAAATTTCAACACAACCAAGAGTCAAAGGCCAGCAATGGTGCAGTCGCTTCATTCCAGAGACAGTGAGATAAGTTTGCCTTCAAGAAGGTTCATGCTGCACACTGACACCCCCCACGACATAGCCAATTAATCCAATGCGGCAGTCACTCAGGACATGGAAGAAGAAGAAGAAGAGAAGATTGGATTTATACCCCGCCCTTCACTACCCAAAGGTGTCTCAGAGCGGCTTACTCCTTTCCCTTCCCCTCCCCACAACAGACACCCTGTGAGGGAGGGGGGGCTGCGAGAGCTCTGACAGAAACTGCTCTTTTTCAAGGACAGCTCTTGCCAGAACTACGGCTTGCACAAGGTCATCCAGCCAGGTGCAAGTGGAGGAGCGGGGAATCAAACCCGGTTCTCCCAGATTAGAGTCCACGCACCTAACCACTACACCAAACTGGAAGGATCCTATGACCCTGCACTGCCTCACCACTGTTTGCAACTTGCAGTGGCACAAGCCAGGAAAAGCAGTGCTATCATATAACATTCTAGGTAAAGGTTCCCTTGCTCGAAAGCCAGTCGAATCCGACTCTAGGGTTGCAGTGCTCATCTCCGTTTCCAAGCCGAAGAGCCAGCGCTGTCCGAAGACGTCTCCGTGGTCATGTGGCCGGCATGCCTAAACACCAAGGCGCACGGAACGCTGTTACCTTCCCACCGAAGTGGTACCTATTTATCTACTTGCAATTTCTTGCTTTCGAACTGCTAGGTTGGCAGGAGCTGGAACTAGAGACGGGAGCTCCCCCCGTCATGCGGCACCCGGGTCTCGAACTGCTGAACTACTGACTTTCCACAGCCTGCAATTCAGCATCTTAACCACTTGAGCCACCGCAGCTCCTTTTTAACATTCTACATATTTCTTAAAAACTGGCCCTTTGGTCTGTCTTGTGGGTTATACATACTGTTAAACTGAAGTTTCAAACAATTTGTAGACTCTACAGGAAGAAGAATTAACCCTTGAAAGCAATTAGGATGTTACACATCCTTCATTGGAAACTGACAGGATGAGGGTTAGTTTCTCAAAACTGTGAAGAATTATTTGGGACAACCGATTCTTGGAAGAACGTTTCTAGTCAATGAGCATAACCACATGCATAAGTTCTGATCAAAAGGGGGGGGGGAAGATAACTACGTATAGATAATCCACAAGTTTAATACTAGGTAAAGGTAAAGGGTTTCCCTTGCTTGAAAGCCAGTCAAATCCGACTCTAGGGTTGCGACTTAACCACGACACCAAACTGGAAGGATCCTATGCAGTCTAATCCTATGGTTAGGGCAAGATGGCTGCCTCAGGAGACCCTGTGATAAAATACTTGATCAAATATCAAAATATTTTGTTAGTCAAGACCAGCTGATACTATCAAGTGAATAGGGGGGGGGGAGGAGGTACTGCATATGGATAGCATTGTACTGTAGGGGTAGATCGTTACATGTTTGAATGCTTGTGTGTGTGTCCCCCCCACACACACACACAAAGAGAGCAGTGACTCACATAAACTCATACCCTGCCACATATTTTGTTAGTTTCTAAGGTGCTACTGAACTTTTGCTCTTTTCTACTGACACAAAGAGTAATTCGAAATTGTAATTCGAAAACCAGTCTTTTGAAGAGATGCGTTCAGCCTGACCTCCTTCTTGACATGATTGTTTCTGAGCTCACTCCGTCATGCGGCACTCGGACTACTAAGGGACCAAATTGTCTATATCTGATTAACCAAAGGGCCACCTGTTTCCTGAGTCCACAGCCTCTGAACTCTTTTCCCATCACTAAGGCCTTCGCCCTTTGATAAAACTGAGGACAGGCCTTTCTTTCCAGACCTCTGTGTACCCCATTTCCCCCAAACAAACACGGCATTCAAGCCTTGAGGTAAGAAAGCCTTAGCCTTCTGGCCCAGAAGCTTAATGATAGGTAATGATAGGAGCTGCGGTGGCTCAAGTGGTTAAGATGCTGAACTGCAGGCTGTGGAAGGTCGGTAGTTCAGCAGTTCAAGACCTGGGTGCCGCATGATGGAGTGAGCTCCCATCTCTAGTTCCAGTTCCTGCCAACCTAGCAGTCCGAAAGCAAGAAATTGCAAGTAGATAAATAGGTACCGCTTCGGTGGGAAGGTAACAGCGTTCCGTGCGCCTTGGTATTTAGTCATGTCGGCCACATGACCACGGAAACGTCTTCGGACAGTGCTGGCTCTTCGGCTTGGAAACGGAGATGAGCACCGCAACCCTAGAGTTGGATTTGACTGGCTTTTGAGCAAGGGAACCTTTACCTTTTTAAGGGGGAAATGCCTCCCTTCCCAGTTTTGGCTGGAGCAACCTTCAGGAGGAGGAGACCTGCCCCCCTATGGCATTCATGGTTACCAGCTCTGGGTTGGGCAATACCTGGAGTTTGTGGGGGTGGATCCTGGGGAGAATTGGATTGGGGAGGGGAGATACCTCAGCAGGGTAAAATACCATAGAATCCACCATCCAAAGCAGCCCTTTTCTCCAGGGGAACTGATCTCTATTGTCTCCAGGGCACACCTGGAGATCCCCAGGCCCTGCCTGGAGGTTGGCAATCCTAATGCATCCCTGCCAGTGGTTGCCACCCATAGCTGGGGGTGGCAAGTAGGCTTTGTTCCCAGTACATTGTGGCACATGTGCAAGCTTTATCTTCCCCCCACAGGAATGCATGTCAGTCATGCATGTCAGAGAGGAGGTCCTATCACTGGTGGACAAGTTAAAACTGACAGATCACCAGACCCAGGTGGCATATATCCAAGAGTTCTGAAAGAACTCAGATGTGAACTTGTGGATCTCCTGATAAAAAATGCTACCACTGAAATCTGCCTTCGTTCCCGAAGACTGGAAGGTAGCTAATGTCACTCCCATCTTTAAAAAAGGTTCCAGAGGAGATCCAGGAAGTTACAGGCCAGAGAAGTTGGTGGAATCCATTATTAAAGAAACTGATAGACAACTTAAAAACTGATAAATCACCAGGCCCAGATGGCATACATCCGAGAGTTCTGAAAGAACTCAAATGTGAACTTGTGGATCTCCTGACAAAAATATGTAATCTTTCATTACAATCTGCCTCCATTCCTGAGGACTGGAAGGTAGCAAATGTCACTCCCATCTTTAAAAAGGGTTCCAGAGGAGAGCCGGGAAATTACAGGCCAGTCAGTCTGACGTCGATACCGGGTAAATTGGTGGAAACTGTTATTAAGGAAAGAATTAGTAAGCACATTGATGAACAAAACCTACTGAGGCAGACTCAGCATGGATTCTGTAAGGGAAGATCTTGTCTTGCTAACCTTTTAGAGGTCTTTCAGGGGGTGAACAAACATGCAGACAAGGGTGACTCAACTGATGTTTACTTAGACTTCCAGAAAGTTTTTTATAAAGATCTTCATCAAATAAACTCAGCAGTCATGGGATACGTGGACAAATCCTCTTCGGGATTAAAAACTGGTTAATTAACAGGAAACAGAGAGTATAATTGGGCAATTTTCACAGTGAAAGACGGTAAGCAGTGGGGCACTGTAGGGCTCAGTACTTTGTCCAGTGCTTTTTAACTTCTTCATTATTATTTGGAGTTGGGAGTAAGCAGCAAAGTGGCTAATTTGTGGATGACATGAAGTTGTTCAGGGCACTGAGAACCAGGGAGAACTATGAGGTGCTCCAGATGGACCTGTCGAGGCTGGACGAGTGGGCATCAACGTGGCATATGAGGTTCAGTGTGGGTAACTGCAAAGTAATGTGCATTGGAGCTTAAAAAAAAAAATCCGAACTATAAATATATGTTAACAGGGTCCGAACTGGCAGTAACTGACCAGGAGAGAGATCTTGGCGTTGAGGCAGATAACTCACTGAAGATGTTGACTCAGTGTGTGACTGGAATAAAAAAGACCAATGCTATGCTGGGGATTATTAGGAAGGGGATTGAAAACAAATCAGCCAGTATCATAATGTCCCTGTATAAATCTATGGTGTGACCTCATTTGGATCACTGTGTACAGTTCTGGTCACCACACCTCAAAAAAGATGTTATAGCATTGGGAAAGATGCAGAAAAGGGCAACTAAAATGGTTAACAGGATAGAACACATTCTCTATGAAGAAAGGTTAAAGAGGTTGGGGTTCTTTAACTTGGAGAAAGGACGACTGAGTTTACAAATTATGCATGGGATAGAGCAGGCAGAGGAAGAAGTACTTTTCTCCCTTTCTCACAGTACAAGAACGTGTGGGCACTCGAATTAATGACCAGTAGGCTTACAACAGATAAAAGGAAGTACTTCTTCACCCAAAGAGTAATTCACAGATAGAATTCACTGTCGCAGGAAATGGTGGTAGCTACAAGTACAGACAACTTCAAGAAGGGACAGGATAAACATATGGAGCAATGTTCATCAGTAGCTATTAGCCATTTGAAAGCAAGAAACTGCAAGTAGATAAATAGGTACCGCTTCGGTGGGAAGGTAACAGCGTTCTGTGTGCCTTGGTGTTTAGTCATGCCGGCCACATGACCACGGAGAAGTCATCGGACAGTGCTGGCTCTTCGGCTTGGAAACAGAGATGAGCACTGCCCCCTAGAGTTGGATTCAACTGGCTTTTGAGCAAGGGAAACCTTTACCTTTATAGATGGAACAGTATATCTGGGGCTGTGATGCTCTGTATTCTTGGTGCTTGGGGAGGGGGAAACAACCAGTTTGGTGTAGTGGTTAAGTGTGTGGACTCTAATCTGGGAGAACCGGGTTTGATTCCCCCCTCCTCCACTTGCACCTGCTGATGTGACCTTGGGTCAGTCACAAGCTCTGGCACAGCTGTTCCTGAAAGAGCAGTTTGTGTCAGAGTTCTCTCAGCCCCACCCACCTCACAGGGTGTCTGTTGTGGGGAGGGGAAGGGAAAGGAGTTTGTAAGCCGCCCTGAGACTCCAAGTGAAGGGCGGGGTATAAATCCAATCTCTTCTTCTTCAACAGTGGGAGGGCTTCGGGAGTTCTGGCTTTACTGGTAGACTTCCTGATGGCACCTGGGTTTTGGTTTTGGCCACTGTGTGACACTGAGTGTTGAACTGTATGGGCCACTGGCCTGATCCAATATGGCTTCTCTTATGTTCTTATCTTGTTATATGGGCAGAGGTATGGGAATGTCCTCAGGGACATCCTTGCTACAGGGCTCATACTTGCTTCCTACTCCTAGTGATCCCTGCCATTAAAAATCATGTGTGGCCATATCCACATAGCTTGTTTCTTGTGGATACACTAGAGGGGCAAGGGAGAACGGGTTTTTACAGAGAGAAAGAAAAGGGATTTGCATAATTGCTTGTTGCCTCTCCACCCATCTTTCTTTTAGCAGAAGCTAAATCTGGGTTGCTTCACTGGGAAACCAATTGCGTCATGACCTAGCCTTAAGGTTCCTGAAGCTTCTGGCGATTAGCATAAATCTTCTGCTGGTCTGTATAGATGCCATTTTGGAAGTTTACAGTTAATTAAGAAAACAAAAATTGAGCCAGCAATTTGGGGAGGAGGAAATACATTTGCCCAAGAGCCAGAATATGAGACTGTTCAGATAAAGAGAACCAATTGCTCGATGTTGCCATCTCAGAGAATTTTGCCCCAGAGGGAGGAGGCAGCTGTGCCGAGTGAATGCGGAAGAAGATGAGAAATGTCTGCCCATAAGGACGTATCACCTGACGTGCTGCTTTGCCTTTCCAGGTCTGTTACTGTCTCAAGATAAATCAACATGTAAGCGGTGGCTCAAGTGGTTAAGACACTGAACTGCAGGCTGTGGAAGGTCAGTAGTTCAGCAGTTCGAGACCCGAGTGTGCTGCATGATGGAGTGAGCTCCCGTCTCTAGTTCCAGCTCCTGCCAACCGAGCAGTTCGAAAGCAAGAAATTGCAAGTAGATAAATAGGTACCACTTCAGTGGGATGGTCACAGCGTTCCGTGCGCCTTGGTGTTTAGTCATGCCGGCCACATGACCACGGAAACGTCTTCGGACAGCGCTGGCTCTTCAACTTTGAAACGGAGATGAGCACCGCACCCCTAGAGTCAGACTCGACTGGCTTTCGAGCAAGGGAAACCTTTACCTTTAAGCCAGTCCGTATTGCCCTTTCCATCTCAGAAATGGGATCGTTCATACTTCACAACATCCAAGAGTTGTTCAGGAAAGCACGATCCATTCCCGGGGTTACTACAGATAAGCTTTTGCTAACATTGCAATAATGTAAAGCCAATATGGAAGCTGGTTTATCATGAACTAGTAAAGCTCTCTTTGTTGGAGGCACAAAACTGTCGTTCTACCAGCTGCACTTTGTGTATATACAAGCCACGGCCTGTGCCACCCCTTCCCCCTCCCTCCTCCCGTCTGTCAAATATAGAGAGTCACAAACCCATAAGAACAAAAACCCTCCAATCCCCATGCAACGGACGATGAACAATGGCCCCAATGAGTGTGAGAGCTCTGTTTAGCCTATCAGCATTCTTAATAACTGGCGACTTCTGTTTCCCCCTCATTGAATTCAGAGCTATACAATGCCCAGAGTGTGCCGTCAGCAACTCCCCCCCCCCCGTTTGCTCTGCCGTGGTAGACAAAAAGATTGGACAGAAGATCTTGCAAGGTTCTGAGTTTTACAGGCTGCTGATCGCAGGCACGGGCCCAAAGCTGATATGTCGCATTTGAAATTTAAGAAGACACTGCAGACAGAGATCCCAACTCGGCTCGACGAAGGGACCTTTAGAAGAGAGCGGAACAAGCTCCTCCCAGGATGAGCATGGAGAGCCCAGGCCGGCCGGAAATCTTCTGAACCAGGCGCTTTTCTCCTGCCGGCGCCCTGATAATGCCAAGAAGCAACTTTGCGGGAAGCATATGAGCATCATTGACTCATCAGCACACCACGGTTCATAGTGGGTTATTTATACCAAAGTTACGGGGTGGGGGGGAGAAAAGGAATGAACGCGAGCCTGCAAAATCTTTCTTCCGTCTGCTGCACTGAGCTCTTCCTCAAAGGCCTGAGCAAGGAGGATGGAATACGCCGCCAAGGTCTGAAGCTTTCCAAACTGTGCCAATGGTAAAACTCCAGAAGAGTGTGTTGGGGGGCAGGGGCCTTAAAGGAAAGAGACTGCTAAATAATGCCAGGTTTCTAGGAGGCCCTTTAGCATTCCACGCACATCTTTACAAGACAAGGGTACAAGTAGCTTTTGGAGTACCATCCAGCTCTTATTGGTAGAAGGTCATAGAATTTAAGACCAGGAAGGTCAAACATTCAGTGTGGCTAATAATAATAATCAGGAGCCATTTCCTGCAGGAGCGCACAGGAGCGGAGCTCCGGCAGTAAAGAGCCCAGGGGGCGGGCATATGCAACAAGCCCCAACCCCTGCTCCCAGCAGCCCTTAGTCAGAGCAAGAAGCAGCCAGGTAAGTTGCAGAGCTCCCCCCGCCCCGGTCCAAAACAGTCCAGTGGCACTTTTAAGACCAAGTTTTATTCAGGTACAAGCTCTCCCTCCTCTGCCAGGACAGATCTGCATGTTTCCCCCCCTCCCCAAATAGCTAGCAATCTAAAATAGTCCAGTGGAACCGAAGCGGTGGGTGTTGCCTTCTGACACATGATGTCAGGGGGTGTGGCATATGCAAATAAGTTATGCTAATGTGTTCCTGCACCTCTTTTTCTATGAAATGACCCCTGATAATAATAATAACACCCATCAATGAAAGCAGGCATTAGCTTCAGCAACACTAGCCATAATGGCAGAGAAAAAGCACGTGGCCCCAGTCTTCAGTGCCTCTGTGAGTGAAGATGATGATGCAAACCAAGCTGCAGTCCCCAGTCCCACTGCTTTTTATCTAAACTATACACCTTGATACATCGACATGAATCTGAAAATAAACCTGCTGGATCAAAATGCAGAAGGAAGGGACACACCCAGAGGGCATTAGGTACTATTCACATAAATGGAAAACCAGCCCTGGACCGAGAACGTGTTGCATGGATTTCAAAGGGGTTTCGATTGCGCCACACTGAGTCCCATTGTGTGCTAGCTAGGTGGTACTCTGAATCTGTGATATAGCTGGTTCTGTGAGAAATGCTATGGAACGGAAGTGTTCTGGAAGCAAAAAGGGGCCTTAATTGCCTCATATGGATCAGCAGTACATGTTCTGAAATTAGGGAGAGTCCCTCAGAATAAAAGACCTTTGGCAATCCTAACCTCAGGCAGGGCTCTTTTTGTAGAAAAAGTCCAGCAGGAACTCATTAGCATAATAGACCACACCTAATAGCAGAAACGCATAAGCATATTAGGCAACACCCCTGACAACATAGCTAATTAGCATATTAGGCTGCACCCCCATGTTACCAGAAGTGTGGTCATCCAGCCACACCCACCTTTTGCTTCTTATTCTGTTTACCCTGTTTGTTGTCAAAACCCAGGGCTTTTCCTTTGCATGTTAGGCCACACACCCCTAACGTAGCCAATCCTAATGAGTGTCTGCTGTTGGGAGTGGCCTATTATGCTAATGAGTTTCTGCTGGGCGTGGCCAACTCAGGAGCCAGCCGGAACTCCGTTCCTGTGCGGTCCTGCCCAAAAATAGCCCTGCTAACCTAGGAAAGTAGATTTTCAGAAATTCATAATACTGACATTCCCTTACCTCCTTTGATGCTGCAACTATAGCATGCTCACCACTCTTGAAAAGCCAGCCCTTGTTTCGGGTCTGAAATGGGAGCTGAATTCCCCTGGTAAATTTATACATCCTGGATGTTTGGGAAATGGAGCAGTGAACTCATTTTAAAAAAGCTAAATCAACAGGTATTTTCCATTATAATGGGAAGCAGGTGAACAGAAGGAAAGCAGCCTTATTTAAAGGATAGCAGAAATATCCTGCATTCAGCACTGTACTCTAATTCAACATGCACTTAGCAGATTGGTATTCTTTAGGACGATCAATGTATCAGGGCCCACTGGCAGCCAAGGGCAACAACCACGGTGCCACTCTGCATTTCCCACTTCCCCGTCTATTTTTATAACCTCTGCTGCCAGTCTGAAGAAAGCTATGATGCAGTAAGCATCATTAATCTACTGCTTTTGTCAGAATAGAATGGCATGCATGCATGTACGCACACACAGCTAGCACAAAGCAGGGGGAGAAGCCCAACCCTAAGGTTATCATTCCAAAGGAGGAAATTTTCGACAGGATGCAAGGAATGGAACGGATCAAGTCCCAGTGTTGGTTTGGCACCAGTGTTCCCTCTAAGCTGAGTTAGTGTGAGCTAGCTCACAGTTTTTTAGCCTCCAGCTCAGACATTTTTGTCTTAGCTCAGGAAAGAGGGCTCCAGAGCAAACGTATTCAGGTAGCAGCCATATCGCTGGCTCACAACTTTAATGGCAGTAGCCCACACAGTAGAATTTTTACTCACAAGGCTCCGCAGCTTAGTGGGAACGTTGTCTGGCACCCTATTTACAGCATTAATAGCTAATCAAACAGAACAACAAAGCTTTGATCCCAAAAAACAAAAACCACAAAAAAAACCCAGCATAAAATTAACAAAACTGTGCAGGCCTGGAAAACGTGCCGCTTGAAACGAAGAGACTTGGGCGGAGCCGAGTCCCTAAAGGCAATCGAAATAAATCTCCAGGACTTCTGAACATGCCATCCGCCTTGCTTTTAAAACCGAAGGTCTAAACAGCTGTCCCTGTGGGGTCCTGCCAGCCTGCTCTAGTCCATATCCATTTCTTAGGGGTGGGCGGTAAACTGTCCCCACAGAAGGATCACCTTGCCCAGAATGCGCCCTAAACATTCCTGGCCAAGCATGACGCACAACCGCCGCTAGCTGCACAATGGCCAAAGGCAGCGGCGCTCTGCCACATCATCCCCGGGTTAGCGGAGGCGACGTCGGCCTCCCCGCTCCTCCTGGGGATGCTCAGGCCAACCCTCTGACCTTGAAGGAACAAGACGTGAGCCGGGAGCTGCGGGTGCAACGCAGTCCAAACGAGTCTTGTTGGTCGCCGGCCCGACTGAGGGCCCGAGTGCACCAGCGGTGGTGGTGGTGGGGGGGGGGGGCCCGGCTGAAAAGCCCTTGCCAGGGGGCAGCCCCGTGGCCCCGCTGCCTGGAGATGCGCGCACCCCTTCTCACCTGGCACGCCGCGCCTTCGCCAGCCTCCCTCCCCACTGCGGACGCCTCTCGGCCTCTCGGGTTCTTCTGTCCCCCACAAGGAAGCCGAGAAGGGGGGGAAACACCCCACACAAACCTTGATTCCCACCTGCCGTGTCCCGAAGTCACACCTGGGAAGCTGGACGTTCCGCAGAGCGAGAGGAGAAAACGGAGGCAGAGCCCAGCGGAGGGAGGGAGGGAGGGAGGAGAACGTGCCCTGGGAGTTTCCCACAATGCCTCGCCGCAGACCCTCATCAAGGGAGGCGGGAGGTGGGGCAGGGGGCGGAGCCAGGGAGCGGGAAGGGAGGAGGAGAGGCTGGCGAGTCTCGGGCCCTCGCGGGGCGGAGTGCTCGCCCCCTGCCGAGTGGGCTGGCGCGAGCTGCGTCGCTGGAGCGGACCGTGGGCTCCTCTCGCTGGCTGGGAGGGCGTCGTGGCAATCCAGCGGTCCCGGGTGAGGAGCAATGCTCCCTCTAAGCTGTGGGGTCTTGCGAGCAAAAACGCTACTTGCAGTGTGCCCTCTAAGCTGAGTGAGTGTGAGCTAGCTCACAGTTTTTGAGCCTCCAGCTCACACATTTTTGTCTCCGCTCAGGAAGGAGGGCTCCAGAGCAAACTCATTTAGGCAATAGCCAAATTGCCCGCTCACAACTTTAATGCCAGCAGCTCACAAAGTAGAATTTTTGCTCACAAGAACCCACAGCTTAGAGGGAACATTGTTTGTGGGCTACTGGTGTTAAAGTCGTGAGCCAGAGATTTGGCTGCTGCATCAATCAAGTTTGCCCTGGAGCCCCACTCCTTCCTGAGCGGAGACCGAAATGTGTGCGCCGGAGGCTATAAAACTGTGAGCTGGCTCACACTCACTCAGCTTAGTGTGGTGAGGCGTGCTGGTGTAAAAGGCTGAGAATGTGGAGTAGGTGGTGCCCACTGCCCAGTGGCTCTTAACAGGAGCCCCGAGAGCAATGTCTGCTGCTGATAGGTAGGGAAGGCCAGTGGCAGTCAGACTGAGGATCCAAAAAAAAGCACTCTATAAATAAGGCAATCAAAGGCACTATGCTGAAGTGCAAAGGAACAAAGACTATTTATATAACACAAATGTGTACAAACAGATACACTGCAGTGTATACATATGTCATACAACAACACAGAGTGTACAAAAGAAGCCGGCCCACAGGACATAGGACGAAGAACTGACCTCCGCATTTCAGACTGCAGCTGGTGGACTCCAGTTCTGAATGTCTGCATAAAACACTTCATGCAGATCAAAACCTAGCCTAGGAAGGAGAAAGATTCTACTCGTCTCCTCTTTGCTTGTTTTGCTGGTTTTCTGTTTGAAGGAAGCATTTTAAAATATGAGCTGCAGTCTGCAGTGGTACAATCACTGGGGTTTATAAATGAAATAAAGGGGGGGAAAGGACCAGCCACACACAATAATTTCAGACGGGGCAGATTTTCTCATCCTTGCATGCCAGTTGCAGTTATCTGCTAACTATATCCCACAGCACGGCAACAAGCCCGTAGGACGGCCAGTGTGTTATCTAACTAGGATCTGGGAGACCCAGATATAAATCTCTACTCTGCAATGGAAGCTTGCTAGGTGATATTGGGCCGGTCATACACACATTCAGCCTAGCCCTCCCTCACAGGGTTGTAGCTTTATGAATAAAATGGAGAAGGGGGAAAAGATAAGTAAACTGTTTAATGTCCCCTTTGGGGAGAAAAGTGAGATATAAATGAAATAAATTAACATCATTTCTATTCAGGCAGTCAGGCTATAATAAGGAAACCGGAAATTTTATTTAGGTATGTGTATCCATCTTTCAGGAGCTGCGGTGGCTCAAGTGGTTAAGATGCTGAACTGCAGGCTGTGGAAGGTCAGTAGTTCAGTGGTTCAAGACCCGGGTGCCGCAAGACAGGGTGAGCTCCTGTTTCTAGTTCCAGCTCCTGCCAACCTAGCAGTTCGAAAGCAAGAAATTGCAAGTAGATAAATAGGTACCACTTCGGTGGGAAGGTAACAGCGTTCCGTGCGCCTTGGTGTTTAGTCATGCCGGCCACATGACCACGGAAACGTCTTCGGACAGCGCTAGCTCTTCGGCTTTGAAACGGAGATGAGCACTGCAACCCTAGAGTCGGATTCGACTGGCTTTTGAGCAAGGGAACCTTTACCTTTACCTATCCATCTTTCCTCTCCAGTGGAGATCCAAAGGGACTTGCAACATCATCCTTCCCTCCTTTTTATCCTCACAACTGTAGTGTCCTGGGAACCGCCACGAGGCGGTGGCCAGGCGAGCAGAGCTTGATTCCTAAAGAACAATAGAGACGAGGCTCCTAAGGTTCACTAGGGGAACCAATAGGAACCTTGGAGGGGAATTCAAACCCCCCAATGGGATCCAGGGGTGCTCCCTTGGATATGTATATAGTTGGCCACATGGCCCTTTGTCTTTGTCTTTTGTAGTGTGAAGTACTGAGTAAACGTGTGTTTCTTATGTCGGGGTCCGAGTCGTTATGTATCGAACCGAGTACTTTACAACAACAACAACTTTGCAAGGTAGGTTAGGGGGATTCAGACCAGGGCTTTTCATATTCTAGACTCACATGGACAGTATCTAGCCTCAAACGGAAATGACAGGTTACTCCAATAGCCCACTATATGTCGTTCTGATTATAGGTATAGATATCATCAAATGTACACGCGGTTGCAAACAGACATTCATGCCCAATTGCAGTGGCCCATACGTGCCTCCCCTCCCCAATGTAGACATGCTCCCAGTTACCTGAATGAATGCATTGGTGAGGGCTACTGTATTCTACTTTCCTAGCAGGAAGTCGACAGCCATTCCAGTAAAAAAATGTAAGAGTCTTGTAGGGCCTTAGAGATGCACGCATTTAGCATCGCACAGCCTTTCATGAGCCGGAGCCCACTTCATTGCAAGGATGGACTGTTAGGTTCAGTTGGCAGACAGAGAGAGATGGAGGAGAGGAGGAGATTGGATTTATACCCCGCCCTTCACTACCCAGAGGAGTCTCAGTACGGCTTACAAACTCCTTTCCCTCCCCCTCCCCACAACAGACACCCTGTGAGGGAGGTGGGGCTGAGAGAGCTCTTGACAGAAACTGCTCTTTTTCAAGGACAGCTCTGATCAGAACTACAGCTTGCCCAAGGTCACCCAGCCAGGTGCAAGTGGAGGAGTGGGGAATCAAACCTGGTTCTCCCAGATTAGAGTCCACACACTTAACCACTACCCCAATAGATGTTTACGCCGCTGTGTGACAGGCAGATAGGTCCAAAGAGCCATTCTATTGTTCTCCTATGACAATAGCTTCTCACCAGCCTCCTACTTACCACTCTTACCATCCTGCCAGGAGTGACTCTCCATGGCTCCTCAGTCTGACTGAAATACAAAAGTGATAACACAGTATAGTATATGGCCCTGTTCACACGGAGCATTTGCCCCGCGGAAGGCACAATAGTCGGGCGGATTTTCCGGGCGCGATCACGCCGGAACATCTGGGAGGTGTAGTGCAACTGTGGCCAACCCGTGGCGTGCCGCCGAAGATGCGCATTTAAAAGGTACCTGAAACAACCTACTGGCATATGGTTTGCCATGGACTGCATACGAACTCTCGTGGTGTGATTGTGCTGGCACACGGCTATTCCCCCGGGTCGTCCTCTTTGCTGCGCGCACCAACGGATTATTCTAGCCTAGGCCAGAGTAACCCCGGGTTTACTCTGGCCGGGGGGTGAATGGGGGGGTTATTCTAGCCTAGGCCAGAGTAACCCCAGGGTTACTCTGGCCGGGGGGGGGGTGAATCTGGCCTGTTACAGCCGGCCAGATTAACCTGGGGTTACTCTGGCCGGGGGGGTAATTCGGCCTGTTACACCGGCACACAGGACATAGGACGAAGAGTCGAAGACTCCAGATTCCAATCTTTGTTTCGTTGATACTTCTTCAGTTGTACCATACAGCTTCATCTAGTGCTCAATATATAGAAGCCTTCATGTTATTATGCAGGGGAAAATATCCACAATTCACATCAAACTAGCTAAAGCAGGGCAACCAATCATCAGTAGAAGAACATTCTTACATTGTCAGTAAGCCGGCTTCTTTTGTACACTCTGTGTTGTTGTACGTCATATGACACACAGTTACAATGCTACAATTGACATCCAGGCTAGAGTGTATTCTCAATATTTTATCAGCAAAAAAACGGCAAAAGAATTTTCTCTTCCTGAGACAATAAAGGCTCAGATTTTGACAGCAGCATTTCCTGGTATGATTTCTTTGCTGCCATCACTGCTGCTTCAAAGGTCTTACAATGGGCTCTGTAGCATAATCTTGAAGGATTCATGAGCCTCCAGGGGTGGAACATTTTAACTGGATCCCCTCTTATAGGGTGTTGGAGCCATATTCACCTTGGCCTTTAGTAAACAGTAGACCGTGCTGCGGGTCGAATATCTGAAACCAGCCCGTCCTTCAATTGTTCAGTGTGAAAATTAAATCCAGCGTGTGATCTCCTTTACGCGTTGGGGCCAGGGGTTTTTCTCATTTTCAAAGTCTTGTTTTGCCTGCATTTTCATGTTAAAAAACTGTTTAATCTAAAAGTGACAGCTTTTCGAATCAGATGGTTCCCTCCAGAAACACATGTGTGATGGCAGCTCTCACTTTTCAAAGACATCCTCAAATCCCACTGTCAAGCTTAGTTTCATTTCTTTGCAATTCACTTTACTGCTTGCCATGATATTAGGTAAAGGTAAAGGTTTCCCTTGCTCGAAAGCCAGTCGAATCCGACTCTAGGCTTGCGGTGCTCATCTCTGTTTCAAAGCCGAAGAGCCAGCACTGTCCGAAGACGTTTCCGTGGTCATGTGGCCGGCATGACTAAACACCAAGGTGCACGGAACGCTGTTACCTTCCCACCGAAGTGGTACCTATTTATCTACTTGCAATGTCTTGCTTTTGAACTGCTAGGTTGGCAGGAGCTGGAACTAGAGACGGGAGCTCACTCCATCATGCGGCACACTCGGGTCTCGAACTGCTGAACTACCGACTTTCCACAGCCTGCAGTTCAGCATCTTAACCACTTGAGCCACCACAGCTCCTGATATTGGGGGGAGGGAATTCCTGAGGGGAGTGCATGGGGAGTTGAGAGTGAATGCTTCTAGCAGCCATAAACATTTCTTTAAGCTGAGCCCCATCGCCTGTTCCCATGGGAGCTGACCTTGGAGACTCTTCTGCCATGCTAGAAGAAGAAGAAGAGAAGAGAAGAAGAGATTGGATTTATACCCTGCCCTTCACTACCCAAAGGTGTTTCAGAGCGGCTTACAAAATCCTTTCCCTTCCCCTCCCCACAACAGACACCCTGTGAGGTCGGTGGGGCTGAGAGAACTCTTGACAGAAACTGCTCTTCTTCAAGAACAGCTGTGCCAGAGCTACGGCTTGCCCACGGTCATCCAGCCAGGTGCAAGTGGAGGAGTGGGGAATCAAACCTGGTTCTCCCATATTAGAGTCTGGGCACTTAACCACAACACCAAACTGCTAGACTAGATAAGGCACCATATATCTGTCAGGGTTGCCATAGTGACCTAGAGGCTGGATGATGACGTATGCTCGAGATGTGGGGTGTTAACTGTTTTGTCTATAACTGTGGATTTTGTGTGCGTTTTCTCACTTCTGACAAAGAGCAAGTTTCCAGAAGTAACTGGGGGACCTGACCCCCCACCTTGTCCATGAAGCCATTGCCTCAACCTCTTAGCCTCCATCCCCAAAGCGACTGAAATGAATATATATCTTTCCTTGAGTCTCTCCATCTCTGCCTTCCTCCCCTAGTTATATTTCTTTTGTCAAGTTATAGAGTGCAGACTTCCTGCAGCAGGGCCCTGCAAACTGATGACATTGTACACCATGGCTTGGATTGTGCCTAGATGTCTGCAGGTAGTGGGTGATTTTAAGTGATTCCTCCCACCCATGTATGAGGGACCTCTTGCTCACTTCTGCCACTTCCCTCCTCTGCCGTTGTCCCAGAGATGCTGAGGTTTCAGAGTGGGGAGGGCTCGGGATTGCTTCCCCTTGTTAGTTGTTCTGCAGAAGGTTGGACTAGATGACCCTGGAGGTCCCTTCCAACTCTATGATTCTACTCCCAGTCACTGTCACTCCTGTCTCCGGCATGGACCCCTGACCAGCTCTGCCGCCGGTTTAGGAAGGTCCAAAGTCAGTAGTGGTTTCCTGGCTGGCTGGGAGGGCCTCTGCTGGGAGCTCGCCTGCTGCCCTGCCAGCTCGGGAAGGTCCGAGGCTGGACACCATGGCTGTCTTAAATATACCCCCAAATGCTGCTCCTGGGGTGGGGACCAGCAGGAGGAGAATTGAAGGTCTCCCATGGAAAGCTAGATGGGATCTGAGCTTTTACACACACACACACACACACACACACACACACACACACACACACACACACCTACACACACCTGTTGCTTTTGCAGAAAAAAAAGGCCAGAGTTCCTTTCAGTAGAAAGTATGAAAACCAATATTATTCATGTATTGATACTGTATATGGATGATCATTATATAGTACTAGGAATAAGGCCCATTGTGGAAATAAATACGAGCTCTAGAAAGAGGCTCTGGGAGAGTGCCCCAGCCTTGGGCACTCAGCGCACTCAGCATCAATTTGCTGTGGCAACCTCAGCAGAGTATAATGACACAGAGTCCACCATTTTCTCCAGAAGAACTGATCGCACTACCTGAAGAGCAGTAGTAATTTTGAGTGATCTCCACCCCTCACCTTGACATTGGCAACAATGGTTCCCCCAGGAGGAAATGGCTGGTTTGGAAGATGGAGTCTATGGCATTGTACCTGCCTGAGGTCCAACCCCTCCTCAAACCCCACCCTCTCCAGGCTCCACCCCTCAAATCTCCAGGAATGTCTCAACCTGGAGGTAGCAACCCTATCTCCTTCCTAGCCAACCATCAACCTACCTTTATCTGCCCCTCTGACTTCAGCTTTCCATCTCCGCCCCCCCTCCTGGAGACCAGTTGTAATTCTTAGTGATCTCTAGCCCCCACCTGGAGATTGGCAACAATGGTTCCCCAGGAGGAAATAGCTGATTTGGAGGGTGAAGTTTATGTCATTGTACTTGTCTGAAGTCCCACCCCTCAAATTTCCAGGAATTTTCCAACCTGGAGTTGACAACCCTATCTGCCGCCCAGGCACCCATCAACCTACCTTTATCTGCCCCTCTGACTTCAGCTTTCCATCTCCTCCCCCCTCCCTCCTAGAGAGCAGTTGTAATTCTGAGTGATCTCCAGCCCCCACCTGGGGATTGGCAATAATGGTTCCCCCAGGAGGAAATGGCTGGTTTGGAGGGTGGAGTCTATGGCATTGTACCTGTCTGAGGTTCCACCCGTCCTCTAACCTCACCCTCTCCAGGCTCCACCCCTCAAATCTCCAAGAATTTTCCAACCTGGAGTTGGCAACTCTATCTCCTTCTCAGCCAAGCAGAAACCTGCCATGCCCCTCTGATTTCGACTTTCCATCTCTTCCCCCTTCCCTCCTGGAGGGTAGTTGTAATTTTGAGTGATCTCCATCCCTTACCTGAAGATTGACAACAACAGGAGGGAATGGCTGGTTTGGAGGGTGGGGTCTATGACATTGTACCTGTATGAGGTCCTACACCTCCTCAAACCCCACACCCTTTCCAGGCTCCATCCCTCAAGTCTCCAGGAATTTCCCAACCTCGAGTTGGCAACCCTATCTCCTTCCCAGCCAAGCATCAACCTGCAGTTATCTGCCCCTGACTCTTCAGATTTCCGTCTCCTC
>NW_015162043.1:59986-60143 GCF_001447785.1 Gekko japonicus
AACAATGGTTCCCCATGAGGAAAACTGCAGTTTTTCTCTGCAATGGGGACCAAAGCAGCTTACATCATTCTCCTCTCCACCTTTTGACTTGCACAACAACCCTGTTTTACTGACAGAACCAAGCTTGGTTGCCTAGCAATATTCACCGTTTATTCTG
>NW_015162043.1:63609-64395 GCF_001447785.1 Gekko japonicus
CAGGTGACGAATGGGTAACTTGAATGTCTTCATCTTGGAACTGAACAATCAGTCAGATGCCCATGGGAATTAACAGGCACATTCTGCTCTCTCTTGCACACAGCTGTGTTTCCATGGAAGCAGCATGGCCTTTAAATCACATGGCATTTCATACAAGAGACGTCTTAGCGATACAAAAAGGAAGGTGGAGAAACAGAGGAGGCAGTTCAGTTTCACTTCAGCAAAAGGATCCTTGATCTTCAAGCCTAACTCCATACCTTAAAGGAAAAGTCACCCAAAAGGACAGCATTCACCTAGCTTTTTAGTGCTGGGGGGGGGGAGCCCAACTCAGCCACTGGCCTTGATACAGCAAAATTCAAATACTGAGCCTGTCTCCAGTTTGCTGTATCTGCAGAATATCATAGTAGTTATGCAGGCTTTTCAACTGATTTTTTGGTTGCTATCAAGGGTCATTTCGCAGAAAAAGAGGTTCAGGAGCTCATTAGCACAACTTATTAGCATAACTTATTTGCATATGCCACACCCCCTGACACCACTAGAAGTGTGTCAGAAGGCAACACCCACCGCTCAAGCTCCACTGGACTGTTTTGGATTGCTAGCTATTGAGGGGGGGGGTGGAACGTGCAGATCTGTCCTCGCAGAGGACGGAGAGCTTGGACCTGAATAAAACTTGGTCTTAAAGGTGCCACTGGACTGTTTTGGATTGCTAGCTATGGGGGGAGGCAGAATGTGCAGATCTGCCCTCACAGAGGAGGGAGAGCTTGTACCTGAAGGCGGGCCGGGGGG
>NW_015162043.1:65084-69808 GCF_001447785.1 Gekko japonicus
TTGGGAGGAAAGCGACGGCGAACCTAAACAGCATGATAAAAAGCAGAGACATCACCCTGCCAACAAAAGTCCGCATGGTCAAAGCAATGGTATTCCCAGTAGTCATGTATGGCTGCGAGAGTTGGACTATAAGGAAGGCCGAGCGCCGAAGAATAGATTCTTTTGAACTATGGTGCTGGAGAAGACTCTTGAGAGTCCCTTGGACTGCAAGAAGATCAAATCAGTCAATCCGAAAAGAAATCAACCCTGACTGTTCCCTGGAAGGCCAGATAATGAAAATGAAGCTCAAATACTTTGGCCACCAAATGAGAAGGGAGCACTCCCTGGAGAAGACCCTGATGCTGGGAAAGATTGAAGGTCAAAGAAGACGGGGACGGCAAAGGATGAGATGGTTAGACAGTGTCATAGATGCAACGAACATGAAATTGAGCCAACTTCAGAAGACGGTGGAAGACAGGAAAGCCTGGCGTGATCTGGTCCATGGGGTTGCGAAGAGTCGGACTCGACTGTGCGACTGAACAACAACAACAAATAAATGTATTTTCTACCATGAACCAACCTAGCAGTTCGAAAGCAAGAAATTGAAAGTAGATAAATAGGGACCACTTCGGTGGGAAGGTAACAGCGTTCCGTGCGCCTTGGTGTTTAGTCATGCCGGCCACATGACCACGGAAACGTCTTCGGACAGCGCTAGCTCTTCGGCTTTGAAACGGAGATGAGCACTGCAACCCTAGAGTCGGATTCGACTGGCTTTTGAGCAAGGGAACCTTTACCTTTACCTTTTTACCATGAACTACGCTGTCAGCAGTGTTGGCTACTGTACCAGTTTTAATAAATATACTCTTAACATATTCTAATCCGGAAGGGTCTTTCGGATGTTTTCCACCAGGGTGCGTGGGTGGGTGTGTTAGGTCATCATTCCACGTATGTGCTCGAGGTGAAATTTCTCGCTCATAGCAAAATTCACTGTGTAATTTGAAACACTGTCTTTTCTCATCCTGCTAGAGGTGTGTGTGTAAAGAAAAACTGAAGGCAGCTTTAAATGTGCTTGTAGCAGGCTTTTGAATCAATTGCTGGCTACACAGAAATGTTGCTGTGTGCAACTGCATTCCAGCCCCCTGGTGTTTTATCATGGTGTGATTTCCCTTTGAACTGGTATGCTGTACTAATTCATGTTCAGCCTAGTTCTCATTTGGAAGATTTTTTTTCAGGATCTTGATGAGTGCCTGGATTGATGTAGACAGGACCTTTGTTGTAGAAAAAGCCCAGCAGGAACTCATTAGCATAATAGGCCACACCCAACAGCAGAAACTCATCAGCATATTAGGCCACACCCGACAGCACAACTCATTAGCTTATTAGGCCACACCCCCATGCCTTCCCTTGTCCGCTTTAAACTGCCTTCCCTTGACTTCCCCAGGCACCCCGTGGCTGTGGAGAGCCCGGGCAAGCCAGCCCTTGGACAGGCCGAGGAAGGAGGAAGGCATTGGGAAGCATTTAAATGCCTCCCCAATCCTTCCAGGGGCCCCCCGCCTCGGAGTCGCTGGGGGGGGGGGTCGCTCTCCAGGCCTTCCCTCTGTATACACGCACACAGAGGTTTTGGCTGTAGAGGGCGTGGCCAACTCTGAAGCCAGCCGGAACTCCATTCCTGTGCGTTCCTGCCCAAAAATAGCCCTGGATGTAGAAGAATTCTCAGCCCCATTCAACATGTCTAAAATCCCTACAAGGTCAAATTGTTTTTAACTAATTTGTAGACTGGGCTGCCTCTCCCAAGTCTTTTAGTACCTGGTTTGTAAAATGGAAAAGAGTCAGAGTCCAGTAGCACCTTAAGGACTAACAACATTTGTGGTAGGGTAGGAGTTTTCGTGAAGGTATCTGAAGAAGTGAGCAGTGACTCACGAAAGCTCATACACTACCACAAATTTGGTTAGTCTTTAAAGGTGCTACTTGACTCTTACTCTTTTCTGGAGAGCCAGTTTGCTGTAGTGGTTCAGTGCACGGACTCTAATCTGGGAGAACCGGGTTTGATTCCCCACTCCTCCACTCACACCTGGCTGGATGACCTTGGGTAAGCCGTAGTTCTGATAAGAGCTGTCCTTGAAAAAGAGCAGTTTCTGTCAGAGCTCTCTCAGCCCCACCGACCTCACAGGGTGTCTGTTGTGGGGAGGGGAAAGGACAGGAGATTGTAAGCCACTCTGAGACACCTTTGGGTAGTGAAGGGCAGAGTATAAATCCAATTTATTCTTCTTCTTCTTCTTCTTCTTCTTCTTCTGCTACAGACAGACGAAACAGCTACCCATCTTGATCTGCTTCAGATAGTTATTGTGAAGTGCCGTAAGACAAAAAAGCAAAAAGCAACCAACCCCCACATCACTGAAGAAGCATGTGTAGTAGTATTTAGAATATTTATTTTACACAACAATACACAAAAAAAGTTATCTTTAAAACTCCGCACGAGGAAAAAAAATTCTCTTCTTTTTCATATTCTTAAGCAGCATTTCCAAAAAAACAGTACAATAATTGTCCAGGGTTCCTATAGCAGCACAATACAGCGTTGTAATGTTGTTAGCTGGTGCGCACCAATCAGAGACTGTACGCCTCACAAACACTGTGCACACATGCGCGCACACAACGGTAATGTCACAAATTTAAAACACTACTAGAAGCATCACATAACTGAACAAATGTGTTCAAAAAGGGACTGAACAACAAAATCCTTTTGAATACCTGCAAATAAATAATAAACCTAAAATGAAAATAATCCAGTCAGACACACTGTTTAACAGAGAGTGCTGCTGCTGAAAGGGGCACATTATGATGGGGTTTACTGGTCTGTCCTGCTTTCTTAGACATTACTGCTCAAGGGACTGACTACACAGGAGCCTAGAAAGAGGCGTTCTTTAGGGAAAGGGCTGCGTGAGCCCTTACAGAACAAATGTCAGCATTGAGTGACAAACCCAGAGAATGTTGGAGGTATGAATAGCAGTGATGAAAAGTAATATCAAATGAGCTGGCTAAAAGCTACAATGCCGCACCTTAATGTTCTTCTATCCAGTACTGGTTTGGACACTACAAATATCAGAAAGTCACACATGTTGACCCATCTAGGCCACTGAGGGAATAGCTGCGAGGACTGGCAAAATATTTCCAGAGTAAGTAGAGGGGGTGGGGGGAGAAAGCAGATGTAGTAAGAAATGGATGATGGAAAGAAGGAAAAAGAGTAGTGCTGCTGTCCTTCTTGGGTCCAGAAAGCTCTCTGAAGTAACTGGAAGAAGCATCAGTTACTTCAGTGGTTCTAAGAAAAGGCGTATCTTTAACCTCCTCAGGAAAGCCCCTCCATTAGCATGTTCATAGCCTGGGGGACTCCTACAAGATAATGACTCAGCCCTACCCCACCTTCTGGAGTAGATAGAAATTACCTGCCTACCATTTTTCTTCTCACCTTGACACAGAGAGTGCTCCATCTTTCTGTGTTATACCCAGGGCTTTTTTTTGTAGAAAAAGCCCAGCAGGTGAGCATAATAGGCCATACCCAGCAGCAGGAACTCATTAGCATATCAGGCCACACCCATGACAGAACAGCTCATTCACATATTAGGCCACACCCCCGTGTTACCAGAAGTGTGGTCATCCAGCCACACCCACCTATTGCTTCTTATTCTGTATACCTTGTTTGTTGTCAAAACCCAGGGCTTTTTTTTTGGAGCAGGAACTCCTTTGCATGTTAGGCCACACACCCCTAATGTAGCCAATCCGAACGAGTTCCTGCTGTTGGGTGTGGCCTATTATGCTAATGAGTTCCTGCTGGGTGTGGCCAACTCAGGAGCCAGCTGGAACTCTGTTCTTGTGCGTTCCTCCCCAAAAATAGCCCTGGTTATACCTCTGAGGATGCCAGTCACAGTTACTGGCGAAATGTCAGGTTCTACAATGCCAAGACCACGCCCACCCGACCCGGAAATTCCACAGCAATTAATGAACTCCGGCCGTGGAAGCCTTCAACAACACATATCTTTAAGCTTTCTTCCAAAAGAACCAAGCAGTGTTCGGTCCTTCAGAACACTGCGCTTCCACAGTGCACCCCTTACACAAACACAGCCATACAGAGGAAGAGGAGTTCTGCACTCCAAAAAAAACCCACACAGGAAAATGTACATTTATTGGACACGCACTCTGCCCAAAACAAACGCTTTGGGGCCTTCAGTTTCCTCGAGGAAAACTATTTGCATTAGGATTTTCCAGTGTTTTATGGTTAAATATTTAACCGAGGTAACAACTTGCCACTCTTGTCCACTCACAGTATGTGTTCAACTGATTCGGCTTTTGTGTCAACAGGGGACAGAAACGTTGCTCCATCCCAAAGGGTTCTCTACAGGCACAAAAATTTGCCCCAATCCAGAGATCACCTGGAGACTGCTGTGTGCACAACAGCAGGGAGAGCTTCAGAAACAGCCTTTGATGCAATGTGGGAAGCTGAGAAAACCCCCCACACACACACACACACTCTGGGTCACAGACATCTGATTAAATGACAACCATTTCACAGTCCCTCATTTATGTTGCAAACACAAGCCTGCTTGAGTCTTTATTTGCAAAGGAAACAGATTTATGGCTTCTAAAATGTCGATCCAGCTTTAAATGTCCTGTTTGTTTGTTTTTTCATATGCAGGAGCCAGAATTAGATTTAATAATCTGAGGTAGTGGAAACGATCCTTCCATCTTTTGCA
>NW_015162043.1:70228-70651 GCF_001447785.1 Gekko japonicus
GCTCAGGAAGGAGGGCTCCAGAGCAAACTGATTTATGTAGGAGCCAAACAGTTTGCTCACAACTTTAATGCCAAGAGCTCACAAAGTAGAATTTTTGCTCACAAGACTCCACAGCTTAGAGGTAACATTGATTGGGGGCCCCTGCCATCTGAGACTAGAAAAGTGACAACCGGAGAAAGGGCCATCTCCTCGGTAGTGGTGCCAAAACCTTGGAACATCCTTCCCTGGGAGACTTGTCCGTCTCCCTCTATTGCTGTCTTCTGCCAGCAGGTGAAGATTTTTATTGTTTTTGCTTGGCATTCCCCTGCTAACTGTTATTGACCTTCCTGGCTGTGTTATAGGCTTTATATGTGTTTGTGTTTTTTATGCTTTATTGAATTTTTTTTTTATATATATATATATATATATAAAATATATATTTCA
>NW_015162043.1:71939-76212 GCF_001447785.1 Gekko japonicus
GCTACCCTTCCCAGATGCTGCAGTGTGATCGCGCCCCGAAAATCCACCTGGCATTCGTGCCTTTAGCGCGGCAAATCCTCCGTGTGACCGGGGCCCTGATTAGACTGAGCTTAAAAAGAGCTGGATAAACAAAAAAGGAGCTGCGGTGGCTCAAGTGGTTAAGACGCTGAACTGCAGGCTGTGGAAGGTCAGTAGTTCAGCAGTTCGAGACCCGAGTTGCCGCATGACAGAGTGAGCTCCCGTCTCTAGTTCCAGCTCCTGCCAACCTAGCCGTTCGAAAGCAAGAAATTGCAAGTAGATAAATAGGTACCACTTCAGTGGGAAGGTAACAGCGTTCCGGCCAAATAACCATGGAATTGTCTTTGGACAGCGCTGGCTCTTCGGCTTTGAAACGGAGATGAGCACCGCAACCCTAGAGTCAGATTCGACTGGCTTTCGAGCAAGGGAACCTTAACCTTTACCTAAACAAACAAAAATCAGGCTGGTTAGTAGTGAGCAGGGGAGAGCACCAATGCCACAGTATACTATGCTACCCTGTTTTCTTTTCACATAAGCCTTACTTCCCTCATGCTATGTTAGCTTCCCAGACGTCCCCTCCCTCTTTCCAACTGTGTTCTCATCTACACATCCTTCATTCCTCATATAAATACCGCTGAAAACCTGCAAACTGGCAATTTGTCTTCAGATATCTCTAGCTTCTCCTCCTCTCTACAATCACCTCTGCACTACATGGCCACAATGCACAGCACAACACTCCCTTGGTCATAATGAGCTGCCCACATTGACAGCTCTTTTTTAAAAAAATAAATAAAAATAAAACCATGGTAACTGATCCAGGCTTGGAGGCTGCATACCAACAACAGAGCTTGTTGCGGTCATGTGTGCACTGCACAAAACCCGTTCTCTTTGTCTGCAGAAAACCAGAGGCCTGAAATGTATCAGCACTTTTCCACAGTCCAGTCAACACTATGTCCTCTCCGCTCTCGTTCTGCATAGGGTGGAATTCAAACGGCCCCCGCCCCAGTCAACCGGTTATGGGGATCAACCGGCGCTGGGTCTGCGCAGTTTTGTCGCTCCTCTATGGCTGCACAAATACTTGACTCAACCCATGTAAAATTGTTCCACAATCATATCCCATCTGCAGATCCCAAAAACTGGCTCTCGGTGGGTTAGGACACCTCCAGGGCAATTTTTTGGGAAGCATTAGGGATCTGCAGACGTGGACAATTTGCAGCCTTCCTACAGGACTTGATAGTGCCTTCTGCTCACAAAATTGGGACACACCCAACAGCAGGAACTCATTAGGATTGGCTACATTAGGGGTGTGTGGCCTAACATGCAAAGGAGTTCCTGCTCCAAAAAAAACCCCCTGGGTTTTGACAACAAACAAGGTATACAGAATAAGAAGCAATAGGTGGGTGTGGCTGGATGACCACACTTCTGGTAACACGGGGGTGTGGCCTAATATGTGAATGAGCTGTGCTGTCAGGGGTGTGGCCTAATATGCTAATAAGTTTCTGTTGTTGGGTGTGGCCTGTTATGCTAATGAGTTCCTGCTGGGCTTTTTCTACCAAAAGAGCCCTGCATATAAATATTTACAGGAATTTACAGAAGCATCACTGAAAAGCAGCATTGGGCATAGAAAATATCCCAGCAAACAATATCTGCCAGATTCCTCAGCTAGATGGATTTTTTCTTACTGCTCTCCATCTTGGCTGGCTGCAGTCGAGAACCAGTCCTGAGTCCAGCTGTTGTGGTCCCAGCTTCACACTCGTCCTGGGAAAATTTATGTCAGAAAGGTATACGTAGGCTGAAAGATGAAACCAACATCTGTGGGAAAAGCTCTTAACACTAGACAGCCGCTGTATGTCTTTAGGTAAAGGTAAAGGTTCCCTTGCTCGAAAGCCAGTCGAATCCGACTCTAGGGTTGCGGTGCTCATCTCCATTTCAAAGCCGAAGAACCAGCACTGTCCGAAGACGTTTCCGTGGTCATGTGGCCGGCATGACTAAACACCAAGGTGCACGGAACGCTGTTACCTTCCCAACGTGGTCCCTATTTATCTACTTGCAATGTCTTTCTTTCGAACTGCTAGGTTGGCAGGAGCTGGAACTAGAGACGGGAGCTCACTCCGTCATGCGGCACATGTCAGGTAGCCCTGTCATGGATCTGGAATGTGGAGGGGTGCCCTCCAACCTGTTCTCAGTTCTTCCCTGTCCAGCTACTGTGTGCTATCTCTAGCTTGACCTTGTAGTCTCCAGCTGTCTTTTACTCAGCTGGAAAAGAAACGGTTTTTCGTTTGCTTGCTTGCTTTTGCCCGCGCGAAATGTAATCATTGGCTTCAGCTCATTGGGGGGGGGGGATGTTTGATTTCACTATAAGTCAGAGGCCCTAGTACTGACGGCCATTCTTGACACAGGCTGTACACGTGTTCTTTAGTCCTGGAACCACTAATAAACAGTTATCTTCTTCTGAAGCCCTGTGTGGTGTGACTTGCCTAAGGAGCCTGTCACAGGCTTACATTATTTCACGGATTTTAAAAAAGAAGGAGCACATTGTCTAGAACAGAGTTCTTTGCATTCTTACTGATGTGTGAAGACACGCTGGGTGCCAAAACAGGCAAAGGAAAAAGACAAAAAGGGGTTTAAAAAGTCAAAACTGTGGGGGGAAATGAGGCTGCACCTGCACTCCCGGAAGATTCTGACAGCAAGCAAATGCAAAGGTATGCTGTCTGCAGGTCCACCTGGCACCTGGGAAGAGGCAGACACAAAGGCTCAGTGGGATGCAAATGTGCTCAGCATAAATGCACATGAGGGGAGGGGAGGAAAGAGAAAGGCTACGCTGAAAAGCATTATTAAAATCAAAAGAATGTTGCCTTCCTATATTAATAAAGATAATTAAACAATGCATACGCAGACATTTTTATGTTTGTTCTAGCTACTATAGCAATACAATCCTGTCTAGTATCAGGGTCAGTATATTTTGCATTTGCAGACTTATTCTAAATGCACATCCTTTGGGTAAGGAAAGGAGGGCAGTGAAGGGCAACGGAGGTATAACCATTATGAGGTTGAGTGCCCAGGCTTTATTTTAACCTTGTCATGAAAAGAGAATTTACCGATTCACATTACTATTTCACAGGTGAAAATCGCTATGCTGCAATATTCCACTTCTAAATTGGCTCCTGAAAGTCACAAGGGCACTTCCGGAAATCCTTCACTTAACCGTGAAGCTACTGAGCGGCGAAGATACTATTCAATGACTTTCCTAGGTTTAACTAACTCAATTAGAGTTGCTGGCCCTTTCTTAGTGCACATTTTGTTAATTTTATAAATCAGACAGATCTGATCTACATAGCACACACATATCGCTAATCTTAAAACCTGTTCAGTGACAGCTAGCCAGGTTTTTGAACAATGGCTGGCACAATGCACCAGACTGAGGCGAACTTATCTTAATGAAGCAGTAAGTAAATGTTTCCACTTTTACTGGGGAAATTTTTTGAGGGTTAAGCAACATAGCAAGGTCACAAAGGCAGGGGGTTTTTTGTAGAAAAAGCCCAGCAGGAACCCATTAGCACAATAGGCCACACCCAACAGCAGAAACTCATTAGCATATTAGGCCACACCCCTGACAGTGCAGCTCATTAGCATATTAGGCCACACCCCACATGTTACCAGAATTGTGGTCATCCAGCCACACCCACCTTTTGCTTCTTATTCTGTGTACCTTGTTTGTTGTCAAAACCCAGGGCTTTTTTTGTAGCAGGAACTCCTTTGCATGTTAGGCCACACACCCCTAATGTAGCCAGTCCTAATGAGTTTCTGCTGTTGGGTGTGGCCTATTATGCTAATGAGTTCCTGCTGGGTGTGGCCAACTCAGGAGCCAGCCGGAACTCCGTTCCTGTGCGTTCCTGCCCAAAAATAGACCTGCACAAAGGATCTCACTCCAAGATGTTATGCGAGAGGAACAAAACTCAGAGGAAACATTGGTACCGGTGTCTTCTTCAGTTTCGCCAAATTGCCTACCCCAAGCCCTGGTGCCTAGAGACTGAAAGGGGCAATACAACACACACAATATAGGTAGGACTACTGAAACAAGACAATGTGGATCAACAGCTAGAACCACCCTCAATACGTCCTTCCAACCAAAGCTCCTCCAAATCAGAGAGGTTCTGAGTGCTGCTTCAGCATCCAGTCTCCTTCCATTGGGGGGGGGGGGGGGGGGGGGAAAAAAAGGGAAAAGGGAAAAAGAGGGGGGGGGGAACAAAAAAAG
>NW_015162043.1:76424-77501 GCF_001447785.1 Gekko japonicus
CTGGAGGGTAGAACGAAGAAGAAGAAGAAGAAGAAGAAGAAGAAGAACAAGAAGAAGAAGAAGAAGAAGAAGAAGAGGAGGAGGAGGAGGAGGAGGAGGAGGAGATTGGATTTATACCCCACCCTTCACAGGGATCTGCTGAGATGCCTGGAGGGTAGAAAGAAGAAGAAGAAGAAGAAGAAGAAGAAGAAGAAGAAGAAGAAGAAGAAGAAGAAGAGATTGGATTTATACCCCGCCCTTCACTACCCAAGGGAGTAGAGTGCCTTACAAACTCCTTTCCCTTCCCCTCCCCACAACAGACACCCTGTGAGGTAGGTGAGGCTGAGAGAACTCTTGACAGAAACTGCTCTTTTTCCAAGAACAGCTCTGACAGAACTATGGCTTGCCCAAGGTCATCCAGCAGGTGCAATTGGAGGCGTGGGGAATCAAACCCGGTTTTCCCAGATTAGAGTCCGTGCGCTTAACCACTACACCAAACTGGACAGAGTTGTGAGACCCATCTCTGGTGATGAGCAGACCAATTCACCACATAAGCTGTATATAAATAATAATTTTCTGTTGTTTTGTTAAACCTCCTGCTTCAGTGATCCCTGTACTCTTGGTGCTCAATACAAAACTTGGCCCGCAGCAATGACCCAAAGCTTTTATGCTTGCTACCCTAAGAACATCTTGTAAATCAGGGGAATGTTTGTATCATAAAACCAAGCAGGTCCCCCAGATTTATCAGAGAGGCAGTGTAGGTCCCCTCAGTTTCAAGAAAGGGCCTCTCACAGTCACTTCGACAGTGTTCTTTTCAGTTGTGTCATGTACATTTTACGAAGGAGACAAAACCTGGTACAGATACATTTGACATCTTCGAAGGGCATCCTCTCCTGAAAATTTGAGTTACAGACTACACATAACTTTTGAGGAAAATAGGAACGCGCTTTTAAGTTTCTTTTAGAAACACAATATGCGTGAGAATACGACAAAGTGCAAAATTTGTCCGAGAGAACTGTGTTTTTGTTAAACCGATGCCTGTTAAAAGCTCCAAGATATATAAAATCTACTGAGATGAAAATGCCCAATAAAATAAAA
>NW_015162043.1:77915-80499 GCF_001447785.1 Gekko japonicus
TATTCCAGTAGGGAACCGGTTCTAAAACGGTTCTGTCTGAAATGACAGACCAGAAATTGTTTGGGAACCGTTCCTCTTCCGGATTATATCGACTGTCTGAAATTCCTCACTGATTTCATCAGCTAATGACAATGAACTCAAAAAATGAAATGCAACACATTTTTTAAAATATCTGGTTGCCACATTGAGCATTCAAGAGGACAAGATGACTGATACGAGGCAAGAGGGTTTTCAATACATTTATTAGGCTGTTTTGTTTATTATTTTATTAAAATTTTAATGATAAATTAAGATAATTTTTTTTAAAATGTTACATACAGAAGAGGTAGTACTGTGACTCAGCTCTGGGTGGCTGGGTTTTTGAACTTCACAAATTAAATTCTATACAGATCTCCTGCCTGGGGCAAAGGTTTCTGCTGAAATATGGCTGGGTCATGAGTTTATACAATCATTTATGACAGGAAGATATTACCACAGCGACATTTCCCATCATTTCCATATGGCCAGATTTTTATGTAACCATGATAAAAAAGGAAGAATGATTTAAAAAAAATGAACCCTCTTTACAACACGGTTCAACATAAATCTGAAAATAAACATTCATGAGAAAAGTATAATTGCAAAATAATGACACCGGAAAGTCACATGGTGACCTTTTCCTGTCATAAAATTATATACATTTATCCTCAGTGGCACATATAAATGAGGTTTTGTGAAGGCGTTAATCGTTTGCTGTAAACCGCCGCTCCTCCAACTGAATTTGGACTACCACTTTTTACTACAAATGTACTGAGAAAGACAGGAACATACTTTTTTTGTGAAATGTGTACCATTCGATAGCTAGACTATCTAGAACTTGTTGAACTAAAAAGCAGTTCGTGCCGGGATAAACCGGTAGAGATAATCCCTGCACAGTGAACGAGTTACAGTAATCTTAAACTACTTTCTTCACAGTTAGTATGGAATGCGTGCGACTTTTGTACCCCTAAGCATGGACGTTGCTCCCTTGACACCATTTAGCTGCACTTTTGTACAAAGAATCAAGGTCGTTAAAAAGAAGGAAATCGATATGCTAATTTAGGATGTGGGAGGGGACTGCGGGTTGCAAAGACAAAGGGAGACATCAGTAGCTATTCAAAATGAAGTAAAAATAATAGGATGGGATCTTATGCATAAACTACCTGACGTGCTCAGAGCAGCACAGCTAGATGTGTACAAGACATAACTGTTGGTGACTGCAATGCAGGGCTCCCTGAGCCTGAATGATAGCCATCAGTATTGGGGGTGTCCAATTTAAATTCACCACACACACTCTGGGGCCACGCCCAGAATTTTCCAGTAAAAAATCCAGGTGCCCTCACAGTTCAATTGACATTAATTTCCCTTTTCCCGTTATTACTTCTGTTAAAAGGCTCACTGCTGCATGCTGGGAGCAAGCTGTTCTCTCTGTGAGGAGGTGCTTTAAGCTTTAAGTTGCCATTTTCAGACTCTAAACCTGCCCCCCCCCCACAACTGTTTGCAACTATACAGCTGGGGTTCCCCCACTTCTAGGGGCTTCAATCAGCCCCTGGCCAGCTGGCCGGCGGGGGAAGCCCCACCCCCAAGAGCGACCACCCGCCCGGCCACCCCTCTCCCTCCCCTCCTACCCGATTTAAAGGGCTTCAGCTGATTGGCGGGGACCACGTGGCCCGCTGACCAGCTGGAGGGCCCTTTGAATCTAGCAGGAGGGAGGGAGAGGGGCGGTCGCCTCCCCAATCCCCCCGCCAGAGCAACGAGGGAACCTAGGAGCCCTATATATGGTTGTTTGGGGCACATACCCCCTGTACTGTATTATGCAAGTGAAGTAGCACTGGATGGGGTACGGACACAGAAAGGAAACTGGAACAAGGAAAGTGAGAGGCTTTGTGGTAGTCAGTCTTCATTCTGGCTACATATTTCTAGCCAAGCCATTTAGAACTCAGCAAGGCAAAGCAAATGTAGAAGGAATGATGCGGGGCTGATGCCTTGGATGTAACAATGGCATTTCCAAGTCATTCTTTTCGCTCTGTTAAAGGCGAACCTGAAAGCAGCTGTTTTGTATACCATGAACCACACTGGAGAGACCCCTCATGCCTGACAGTATCCCTAAAACTAAGGTTTGAGAACAGCCACAATGCTTATAACCCCATTTTGACAGTGCATGCCTCCAGCATTCACAGATCGTAAATCTGACATGACTTGAAGATTTAGAAAAGGAGACAACATCGCTGTTTGCAAGTCTGATGACTGGATAACTTCAGTTTTAGTACATCTCTGTACTACAAATGTAAACTAATCAAGGCCTTCCCACCTTGTGAACTTTAGGGATCTCTAATGCAAGTTTCTCTATACCCACACAAAACCACATTCCCCGGGGTTCCTTGGTAGAAGCTGTCTGGTTACAAACCCTGTTAGAATGGTTCATCGAGCTCACTTGAAGCTAGTTAATGTTGGCAGTGCAGACATAGCCCAATACTACATGAAGCATTTCAAATGGCAGAAAGCATCAACGACTGAGAAATAATATTACTGTATTGGACTAAAATTGGAATGTTTCCTTCTATGT
>NW_015162043.1:80577-92814 GCF_001447785.1 Gekko japonicus
AGCCGGCCACAGCAACCTTATCAATCGGGACATATTTTAGGCACAGCTAATTTTCTTCATACCGGTACTTCTTCTAAGCCCTTGCTTTCATCTTGGCAAAGGTTCACGTATAATTAAAATAAAGCTTCGAACCGTAGATATCTACATGCACGGTTATGGTCACATTTAGTTTTGCATTTGTATTTCATCCTCCCCCCCCCCAAAAAAAAATTAATTAAAAAAGATTTCTGGCAAGGGCTTGCTTCACAATGAAGTTTCAGCTGCGTAAAGTGCATACATTAACCCTGAAGACTGTTCGTTGTCAGACACCAGATTCATTTGATTTCTGCTTAACAAATACTAAACATATAATTGCAGCTGGTTCCTGGCCTGAGTAGGGCATTTGTGATTTCATGGCGAGCTTAAAAATGTCGTCCAATTTGGTGGCGGCGGCGGCAGTAGTGGGGGCCTTAAATCAAGGCCTTTCTCCTTCAGAAGGGGCATTTGGCCATGTGGGTGAGACAGGCATTGCAGAATAAGCTGAGAGCGCTGATTAGAGGCGAAATTGAACAAGGCCCCAGCAGGGATGAAAAGGGCAGCAAGAAATGAAGCATGTCAAATTATTCCCTGTGACAAACCAGTCCTAGCCATTTTTCTCAATTCATTTGTGAGTCACTTCCTGAACAGCTCTAAAAACCAGCCTTCCGGATAGGCTTGCCAAGTCTCCCCGGGGGGTGGGGAAAACCCCGCCCCAGAGGACCGTTCCCTGCCGCCGGCGGATCGGGCCCCGGGGGGAACTCCACCCCGACGTGTACGTCACCCGGAAGTGACACGACCACACCGGGTACGCTGGGGGTGGGGCCACAGTCATCTGAGGGAAAACTCAATGTTTTTCCCTCGGATGGTTGTGGCCCCGCCCCAGCATGCCCGGCGTCGTCACGTCACTTCTGGGTGACGTGCATGCGGTGCGCGCATGCTTTGCGCGCACACGCACGCTCCAGCCGCCAGCCGGGAGTCCCCCGCTGCGGCTCAATTCCGACTTGGCAACCCTACTTCCAGAACAGATTAGAATTTAACATTTGAACATCTGAAAGGCAAGGAGGGAGATAACCTCATATTTGTCAGGACATATTTATATACCCTGGAAAAAGCAGAGAGAGATAGAGCCACATTTATATTAAAAAAAAAAAAGATTTTCCCTGTTGCTGTTCAGAGGATCAAAGAGCGGCATGGACACTATTAACATTCAAGCCGTCACCAATGGCAGTCATGAACAGAGAAGTTACACCTGTGCTTAAAAACTCCTTTCTACGGAATGGGATACACAAGATGTCATTTAAAAAAGCTTGCAGAGGCAAAGCCACAGGTAAATAAGTTCCAAAACACCTCTTAAAAGCATACTGTCCTGAAAAGCAGATTTGTTTTTCTGGAACAAAGAAATCTGCAAAGCTTTAAGTGAAAAATCTGTTCGTTTGTTTTTTTTAAAAAAGCTCCGTAATGTTGGAAATCCAAGCAGCACAATTCTAGCACAAGAGAAACCAAAAGTAGAACTGATTGGAATACGCTGAAGACAGCATAAACAAACAGAAATGCCTGTTTTATGCTACTAACTCTAAGGAACAGTTGGGAAAAAACTGAAATCATATATAAGGTGGACTCACTGGAAGTAACCTCTATGTAAGATATGTGCAGCTGCCCATTTTAACCTGAATAACAAAACTGGCAACCCTCAAATCTAATTCACTTGACTACAGTAAAGTACTGGTAAGCCAGGTAATGTGAGAATGGGATCCAAGCTCCTGCAAGCAGACGTAGTTTGGCGTAGCAAATCTTTTCTGATTTCCCTTCCTGCAGCAGCCCCCAAATTCATGCAAGAAAAAGGGAAGGGTTTTTATCCTGTTCTCCCTCTTGCTGTACCCCCTATGGCATATTGTTCTTATGGTTTCCCAGCCTTTAGCAGCAGCTTTACAGGGGTGTAGGGGGCTACTGGGTGAAAGGCAGAAAAGCATCTTCCACAAGTCTGTTAGAAGCAGGAGCTTGGATCCTACCTGTTCTTTTGACTTCAGCACATCTGAACATCAAGAAACATTTAAGACGACCAACCTTCACAATTCTAGTCAAGCTGTGGTGCTCTGCACCACCTAGCACTTTGCATTATTCACAGCCTGCACAGAGATCAGTTTTTCCTAAGTTACCCTTTGGGATATTAGTGCTCCCAAAGAAAAACAGGAGAGGAGTACACATCTCAGGCACAAATCGAAAGACACTTACAAATGACACACTAGGTATGACAGCAGCATTACCACCATCAGCTGGGCTGACTGAAAAGGAATGTATTACTGTGGTGGATTTTTATCCAGCGTAAATTTTTTTAAATGATCCCAAATGATTAATTTCTTCTTCCTCACCCCAGTAGCTTACACTTGCTTTGGGACAATCAGCATGTTCCCACAAAAATGCTGCCTCTTCCCAAGACTGAGAGCATAATTGCAGGGGACAGACATCTTGCCCAGGCACACTCAGTTAGGAAAGGCAAAACAAAACTTAATATGTTTAGATCAATATTAAGTCAAACGATGTTATCTTTAGATTGTAATGATGAAAAACTGATATTGTTGATGATATGAAGTAATTTGGAGCAGGGGTGGAAGCATTGTGGGAAGCCATTGGAGGGAGGGGAGGAACTGGGAATGGGGTAGACAATTGATAGAATGAAATGTTTTATATGTTGTATTCCTGAGAAAATAAAATTTGTTTACCCAAAAAAAAGGAAAGGCAGTCCCTTTGCTAAAATCTAAACAGAAGACATGCCTTTCTCTCCCCCCCCCCTTCAGCATCCAAAGAGTTCATTTAAGTCCAGCACATTTTTAGGGCATATTGGATGTAGCTATTTAAGAGAACTGTCTAAAGACAAGCACTTTTGATCACAGCAATTACCTGCCTGACAAATTCAGGCCTCCCTTTTTACAAGAATGATCTCTGGCCTTCCTTAGAAGCCCAATATCAAGATGGAAGGAAACGGGCAAATTCTTTGCTCCTTCTTGATTTCTTGGTAATTGAGAGGCCTGGATGGGTTACTTCTCCCTTGCCAAGAGAAGCAACGGGCTTGCAAGACCAGTCTCTGCTAACTGTCGTGTTTGAGGATGATAACCAAAAAGGAGATATGCATAACTAAGTATCCTCTCTAGGGTAATGGTAGGGCCCAGGCTGACCAAAGGAAAAAAGAACTTCGTTGGGAGACAACATTCTTTCCATCTGTTACTGCTTTAACCCTTCGTGCTGTTGCTCTGACACCACGATGACAAAGAATACTACGATGAATTCCAGCTGGATGGGTAGAGGTGTGTGTGTGGGGTTAATCCCGCCATTTTGGAATCATATCTAGGAAGAATTCAGCAATGCCGATGAAATAGACAACTTGTGCAATACCAAACAGTGGGGCGATGACCAGGGCTCTGCAATAAGCCCCCTTGAAAAATGCCGTAGGACCTTCCTTCTTCCAGATTTTCCTAAAGAGAGAAACAAAAGAAAACTGGTGAGAATCTTGTTACAGTTCCTTCTCCTAGCTGTGCCAGCTGGAGCATCAGTTCGTTCAACAAGTCTACTCCGATTATGCTTCAGTGAACACAGTTCTCTTTAGGAAATAGGTTTTTGAAAAGGTAAAGGCTTCCCTCGCTCGAAAGCCAGTCGAATCTGACTCTAGGGATGCAGTACTCATCTCCGTTTCTAAGCTGAAGAGCCAGCGCTGTCCGAAGACGTTTCTGTGGTCATGTGGCCGGCATGACTAGATGCCGAGGCGCACGGAACGTTGTCACCTTCCTGCCGAAGCGGTACCTATTTATCTACTTGCAATTTCTTGCTTTCGAACTGCTAGGTTGGCAGGAGCTGGGGCCAGAGGCGGGGGCTCACTCCATCATGCGGCACTCGGGTCTCGAACTGCCGAACTAATGACCTTCTGGTCTCAAATTAGCCATCATCCTTTCCTGCTCTCCCCTAATCTCTGCCTCTCTTTTGCTCCCTTTTCCTTTCCCCGAGCCACTTTTATTCACCTGCTCCAGCTCTCTATTTTTCTCTCCGCCGCCGACCCCTTGCGCTCTCTGTTCATGGCCTGCTTGGAGCTCTGTTCCAGAGGCACCTCCTTCTCCTCCTTCTGCCAGCAACCGAGTTCCCCGGCCTTTCTCCTCTGGGCTTTGTACTGCTGCTCCCCCTGCTCTTTCCTAGCCTCACTTGGCTAAGCCCCAAACCCATTCTGTGCCTTTGTGCCTTGCATTCACTACTTGAGCCCAAACTCTCTCCCTCCCTTCCCACCGTGGACCTGCAACAACCCCTTTCTCTCCCTCTTTCCCGTTTTTATTTCTCTCCAAGAAACACTATCCAGTGGGTGTGCTGTCAGTAGAAGGTGTCTGAACATAAGAGAAGCCAATGTTGGATCAGGACAATGGCCCATCCAGTCCAACACTCTGTCACACAGTGGCCAAAAAAACCAGGTGCCATCAGGAGGTCCAGCAGTGGGGCCAGGACACTAGGAGCCCTCCCACTGCTGCCCCCCCTCCAAGCACCAAGAATACAGAGCATCACTTGCCCCAGACAGAAGAGCATAAGAGACGCCCATGTTGGATCAGGCCAATGGCCCATCCAGTCCAACACTCTGTCACACAGTGGTCAGAAATACCAGGTGCCATCAGGAGGTCCAGCAGTGGGGCCAGGACACTAGGAGCCCCCCCCCCAAGCACCAAGAAGACAGAGCATCTCTTGCCCCAGACAGAAGAACATAAGAGAAGCCCATGTTGGATCAGGCCAATGGCCCATCTAGTCCAACACTGTGTGACACAGTGGCCAGAAATACCAGGTGCCATCAGGAGGTCCAGCAGTGGGGCCAGGACACTAGGAGCCCTCCCACTGTTGCCCCCCCCCCAGCACCAAGAACACAGAGCATACCTTGCCCCGGAGTCCCTATCTATATCTGTATACTTGATTTTATCACACTTCCCAATTGCATTCACTTCTCCACAGCATACCTCTATTTTGGTGGGTTGTATTGCACTGCCTTCTCTTTACGAATGTTCAATGAAAGATCAAATGTAGTTCAATTAAAAGTGGCCTTCTACTTCTGTTATATCGGTTCCCCACCACCACCACCAATATTGTCCCAAGGCTGTGCCTGGGTATAGGCTTCAGAGTCTTCCAGGGTACATTCCGTAGTAGAATCAGCAGATTCAGCAGTAAAGGCCACAAATATGTATTCCCTCCCCCCACTTGCCTTGATAGCACTACATTACTCAGCCTTCCCAAAGAGAGCATATACCTTGCTAGCATCTAACAGAGGGCGAAGCTTCCATGCTTGCTAATTCAGTGGGTTTTGAGAAGAATGCAAAAGTAAGGAATTGGGTCTGGACAAACGGGGAGGGGGGGGATGTTCACTTCAGGATGAAATGGACCTAGTTAGAGTTGTTTCAGTACATTTTATTTTAAGTAGCTTTGAATAGGTATAGGAGATATATGGCTGACAAATCCATTTGAATGACTGACAGAGAGTTCATTTACCTGGCACAGTCTGTGATCCCTGAGTATGTATCCTCATTGATTCCCCGCTGCAAGGACTGCAGCCTCGTCTTGATTACTGAGGAAAGAAGACAGCAAAGCTTGATACAACGTCCCATTAGGGACACATTTCTCTAGCCAAGAGCACAGATTTCTATTCAGGAACTTGTCTGAAGGAGAGTTCTGAATCTGACTCCTAGGGTTATCTAATCCAGCAGTCTGTTTCCCAAAATGAGCCCGAAGTCCCGACAAGATGCACAAAACGGAAACGGGACGAACTTTCTCGAGTTTGACCGTTCGTTTCGACGCGTGTCTTTATCAAACATCAATTTTTCAGTGTTCTTCTTCACTCAATTACACCATAAAGGTATTCAGACATTCATGAATGGCTTTCTACAGCTCTTATTCTTAACAACTGTTTCCGGAACTGCACCCCTGAACTCGAGAAAGTTCGTCCCGTTTCCGTTTTGTGCATCTTGTCGGGACTTCGGTCTCTTGATGATGTTATCTATCGAAGTGAATCAAGATTAAAATGACATTTATTATGGACATCTAATATTGATTATGGACATCTAACATTGATTGTTTGAACTTATGCAGCGATTTATTGCGTGTTGATGTTGTTCAGATTGCTGTGCCCTTTGTCTTTATTGTCCCACAATGAGCCACCCAGGGCTTCTTTTGGTAGAAAAAGCCCAGCAGGAACTCGTTAGCATAATAGGCCACAGGAACTCATTAGCATATCAGGCCACACCCCTGACAGAGCCGCTCCCTCCCAGGATCGGCTTCTCCGGGTGCCCTGCGGCTTGCAGGGTGCATGGGGGAACCCGAGGAGGGGAGGCAGTTTAAACTGCCTTCCCTCCCTAGATCGGCTTGGCTTCCCCAGGTGCCCCGGGGGGAACCCCACCCCGATGTGCACGTCACTTCCAGGTCAGGACACAGGTAACACTTGGCGACCCTACTCCCCGCACATCACACACAGCCCTCCAACTGGACTTTGTCATCGTGCATACCGTCACAAGGGTTGACCGCGACGGCGGCCGTGCTGCCTGCCAGGCACCCCGAGAGGAAGGACACGTAGAACGGGGCCTTGACGTCGGGGTTCTTCTGCCCCAGGTTGTTCAAGTTTGCAAACAGTGGGAAATATACAATGGAAAACGGCACATCCCTGCAGGGGAAGAGACAAGACGGTGGACGACAAGGAAGGAGCGGTTTGCTTCGTTCTTCTAACAAAAGGTTGCTTGCGGCAGCAAAGAAGATTACCGTCTCCCACCGGGGAATGCAGTGATCAAGTATCCTCATTGTGTCTCCCTTCTTAAGCCCGCATCCTCATTTGATACTTGGAAGCATCAGTGCAGTGCAGTGCAGCACCTTTAGTTGCCATTGCCAACAGAAATAAAGCATAAAAATATGTAATACTATGTCAAAATACTCATTCACAGGCTGCTTTGCCCTAGTAAGATAGGAGTTTTATTTTAAGGCTCAATCAGATTGGCTCCTTTTACTGCTCCCTTTACCCCCAAGCTGCGGTGGCTCAAGTGGTTAAGATGCTGAACTGCAGGCTGTGGACGGTCAGTCGTTCAGCAGTTCGAGACCCGAGTGTGCCGCATGATGGAGTGAGCTCCCCTCTCTAGTTCCAGCTCCTGCCAACCTAGCAGTTGGAAAGCAAGAAATTGCAAGTAGATAAACAGGTACCGCTTCGGTGGGAAGGTAACAGCGTTCCGTGCGCCTTGGTGTTTAGTCATGCCGGCCACATGACCACAGAAACGTCTTTGGACGGCGCTGGCTCTTCGGCTTTGAAGCGGAGATGAGCACCGCAACCCTAGAGTCGGATTCGACTGGCTTTCGAGCAAGGGAACCTTTCCCTTTACCTTTATGCATTCTTACTGTACTGCGTTATGTCTTGACTCTTCGGACAGCGCTGGCTCTTCGGCTTGGAAACGGAGATGAGCACCGCAACCCTAGAGTCGGATTCGACTGGCTTTTGAGCAAGGGAACCTTTACCTTTACCCCCAAGAGATGGATGCCAGAAGTGTGCACTTCATCTGTTCAGTCCCCACACTTCTCCGGTCCCATCTGTCTTAGGACTCAACTCTGGAGACCAAATTAGCTTGCTTATGGATCTTACCCTGATCCAGTACCTAAAGCCTAACCTCCTATCTCCCTGAGATCGCCTATACTGTTTAACCCAGGACACTGAAATCCAGACCTGTAGCCATGGTGGTGCAAAAGGGAGTGGTACCCCACCAACCATTTGTCATGCTCCTCCCATCGGCATTACAGGTTGGTGTGAAATCCGTCACACATCTTTCAGGTGTGAAGGTAAAAGGTAAAGGTAAAGGTTCCCTTGCTCGAAAGCCAGTCGAGTCCGACTCTAGGGTTGCGGTGCTCATCTCCGTTTCCAAGCCGAAGAGCCAGCGCTGTCCGAAGACGTTTCCATGGTCATGTGGCTGGCATGACTAAACACCAAGGCGCCCGGAACGCTGTTACCTTCCCACTGAAGTGGTACCTGTTTATCTACTTGCAATTTCTTGTTTTCGAACTGCTAGGTTGGCAGGAGCTGGAACTAGAGATGGGAGCTCACTCCATCATGCGGCACTGGGTCTCGAACTGCTGAACTACTGACCTTCCACAGCCTGCAGTTCAGCATCTAAATCACTTGAGCCACCGCAGTTCCAAAAAGGAAGGAGTCGAGGTTAAAAGTGTGAATCCTTTCATAGATCTTCTAAAGGTGAATTCTCTATGCAATTGGCTAGAACAGAATTAGCAGCAGAGCTAAAGCGTCCTGATTGTAAAAGCCTGCAGGGGTGTTGGGTGGCACCGTTAGAAGCCTTGAGTTAGTGATTTGCAGAGAAAAGAAGGTTGAATGTACAGGTTCGGGTTTCAATAACTGGAAGAAGGCTCTCACACTTCTTTAATTCTGCAAACTATGTCGAATGCCCTTGGGAGGGCATTTGTATAAAGCTTAGACAGAGCAGGACTGTAGTCTATGCCACAAGTGTACGCTATAGATTATTGATTTGCTGTATGTTCTACCATGCTCTTACAGCATTGTTTTCATTTTTTGTAATTTCATTTTCTGCATTGCTTGACATAGCATGTTTGATACTTTTTTTTTTGCATTTTTGTAATTTTTGTACACTTAGTCCTATTGCACTTTTATTAGATCTCTCATGCTGTTTATGTACAATGTTCTATATACCATGGAGTCCACTTTGAGTCTCAAGTAGAAAATTGGTAAATAACTAATAAAGTATAAATAATAAAGTAAATAAATAATGAAATGTTCTGGCTACGGGCCTGCCTAAATCTATCCTTTCCCTGTTAAACCCTTTCTCTGTCTCTTCATCTCTTCATTTGCCAAAACCATTCTCTGGTGCTGATCGTGTTTGTCTGCATCCAAAACTCCCCTCCTTTCCACTCTTTCAGACATTCCGCATCCTCCCACTGGTTGATGTCACTGGGAATTAGCATACTTCCCCTCTAGACAGGGATCTGCTGAGACCCCTGGAGGGTACAACTAAGAAGAAGAAGAGATTGGATTTATACCCTGCCCTTCACTACCCAAAGGTGTCTCAGAGAAGCTTACAAACTCCTTTTCCCTTCCCCTCCCCACAGCAGACACCCTGTGAGGTAAGGTGGGGCTGAGAGAGCTCTTGTCAGAAACTGCTCTTTTTCAAGAACAGCTCTTATCAGAACTACGGTTTGCCCAAGGTCATCCAGCCAGGTGCAAGTGGAGGAGTGGGGAATCAAACCCGTTCTCCCAGATTAGAGTCCGCACACTTAACCACTCCACCAAACTAAGGGCCATCTGTCACAAAAGCACAATGCACCATGATGGCATTATGTCAACAACAACAAAAATTATTAGATACAACGCTTCTGACACCAATGCTAACTAATTTATAATAATACATATGAAAGGGGGCAAGAAGTTGTCATGTCAAATTCCGCATCCAAGGCAGAATCCTCCCTATATTGGGCCCCCTGCAACGAAGACATGCAAACTATATAATCCAGACTAATTAGAGATGTGAAAGCCCAGAAAAAACCCGGAAAAATTCATGAAAAAACATTTTTTTTCTGAAGCCTTTTTTTTGTTTTTCTCTGAAAAATTGGAAAAATTGAAAAAAGAAAAGAAAAAAATGATTATGGAACGTTTTATTTTAACATGATGAATAAAATATTTTAAGACAAGGTGTTCAAATATTTTCCAAATCATTTCTAGGTTACAAACTGAACTCTCCAATGCAAGAACAGGATGCATTTCTTCCTTTAGGAGGTGCGATTGTCACAAGAAAATAAAAAGGTTTCAGTTTTGTTTTTGCATGTGGGTGGGAAGTCTGTTTGTAATAATTGTTTGGATACACTATATTTTTAATATACTAGTTGTGGTAATTTCATGCCAAGTAAAAATGTCCATAGTCATATTTTATGTTCCTAAACTAACAGAATGACTTTCAATCTGGAAAAGAAAAAAGAAGTGCTAATGTAGCAATTTTGTTTCAATTTTTCCGAAAATTTCCGTTTCCCCCCAGAAAAAAACAGTTTTTTCCCCGAGCTTCTACATTTCTGGAAATTTTACATCTCTAAGACTCATCCATTTAGACTTTTAAAACTACCTTCTCTAGAGGACTACCCTACCTTAGTAATGTAGCCCCAAGTCCCTTATACAGTCCAGCGATGCCTTTGTTCCGAAGCAACTCCCTTGTGATTTGCATAGCTGTCGTTCGGGCCTCCACGACAGACTCTGCCGCCCCAGCACTAGTGGAAGGGCTTAGCTGAGCCTGTGCCGCCATCAGTTTCTTCTGAGCCGCTGCAGAGGAATCAAGAGCAGATAGTCACTTACACACCTCCACACTAGGCTGATGCTGCAACAGGAGTGTACACCCATCATTGAAAAGGTCTTATTCCAGCAAGAGAATAAAAAGGACAACCGCAAAAGCAAGGGGACCAAGCATGGCCTGAAATCAGCACTCGCCAATATTTTACATGTCCTGAAAAATGAATCTTGTCCAGTTCAGCTGTGAAACTGCAGTTCTGATAAAGCAAAATATTCCTGTGGACAACACGCAACTTTAAATATTCAGGACATTCAACGTACATCTTATGTGAAAGAGACACAGATGCTTTTCTTATGTGACACAGAAAATGACAACTATTTGCCAAGAATGTTATGACGAATGGCCAAACCAGACACAATGGCCAGGGTCCGGCATACCTGAGGGACCGCCTTTCCCCATACAGGCCCCAAAGAGCACTTTGGTCGGGGTCACAGCACCGTTTAGTGACCCCGGGCCCTAAAGAGGCCAGGCTTGCTGCCACAAGGGCCAGGTCCTTTTCGGTGGCAGCTCCTATCTGGTGGAATGAGCTCCTGGAAAAGATCAGGGCCCTGCGGGACCTGTTACAGTTCCGCAGGGCCTGTAAGACGGAGCTCTTCCGCCAGGCTTTTGAATAGGAGCCGCCGCCGCCACCAACGGGCAACTGCGAGCAGTACCGCTGGGTTGGGCCGACTGGCCACTTTGAACACCGTGGCCCACAGCATCCCCCTCCTTGGCCCCATGTGATGCGCAACGGGGAGCGAGTATGTTAGTCGCGAGGGATCCACTGTGTTTTAACTGTTTTAACTATATTTATTGCACTGAGTGCCTTACTTGTTTTAACTGTGGTGCTGCATTACACCTCGTGTTGTAAGCCGCCCTGAGCCCGCGAGCGGGGAGGGCGGGATATAAATGAAATAAATAAATAAATAAATGGGGGGAGGGGGGTAATTAATGGGTGCCCAACGTTCAGAGTAAAAGGGTTTTACCAGTGAAGGAAACTGAGCCTACTCTATACGCACATTCCACTTATCCCCCTGTAGTTTCCCCACCCAATTTAACTTTTCTCCCACCTAAACTCACTTCCAGTTCTAGAGGTCAGCTCAGAAGAAATGTTCCTTGGGGGGACAGACTTGGTATGCGGGGAGAATTTAACAGTTCACGGGACCTGCAGAGAGGAATGCTGAAATCAGACCCCTCTACATTATTAGGGCAGCTTCGGATTTACTACCATCACGTCTGGTTCAGCCCAGATGATACCCTGGGTTCACGCCGTCTTGTGCAAAAAAGTGTACCGCCTTTTCCCCCCACAATGCCCACAAGCAGAATGAGGTGGGCAATGCCGAAGTGATAGAATGGACTTCCTCATAGCTGACAGCAGGTTGTCAGCAAGCTGCCAATGTGTTTTTGTTTTTTCTCTCTTCACGTATGCGCTTGATTGCTTTCGCTTTCATATGTAGACCTGTTGATGCGCTTAATTGCTTAGCTGCTGGAACGTCTATATCTCTCAAGGCCACAGGTGGTTGCTGCTGCTGGATAGTTGCTTGGGTGATCTCACGAAAACCCGTGGGAAGGAGATAGCTTGTACTGCCTAGAAGCGTTTGCTCCCAGGCCCGATGGCGCGCGCGGGAACTCCCGCAATTGGGCCTCAGTTGTTTGAATGTACTATAACATGCCATGCTCATTGATCCCCCCTCATTCCTAACAGTGTTCCTGTCCATGCATCTATAGCTTCAAATAAAGTAAAACCTTCCTGCAAGTGTGTACTTCATTGTTGCTGTCAGGGGTCGTTTCGTAGAAAAAGAGCTAGGGGAACTCATTAACATAACTCATTAGCATATGCCACACCCCCTGACATCACCGGAAGTGTGTCATAAGGCCACACCCCCTGCCTCCA
>NW_015162043.1:93179-95691 GCF_001447785.1 Gekko japonicus
CTTAGTGAGAAAGGTTCTGAGACTTTTCTCAGCTGTGCTGATTTTCTGCTTGCAGGGAGTTTTTAACATAGGGAAGCATTAGAGTGATATTCCCCACCTTTGTCTGAAGTGGTACAGTCCACAACTCCACCTTGGCCTTTACCACTGCATACTACAGATCAGGCCTTAGGCCAAATATAAATGCGATGTTGGTGAGGCAAAGGCCATTTTGCCCATGAGACTTTGTGCTCAGATAGTGTCTGACTAACTGTTACGTTTTCCTTCCACCTTCCCCAGGTCCTGGTGATCAGATGAACACAGCAACTTCCATGCTTTGAATTCAGGTGTGGGGAAGCCAATTCAGATCGGGACTATGGAGTGGAGAAAAAGGTCCCCCGAGTCACATTCCTGAGCGGAAGTAGCCCTGGAAAGCTGCTATTTGCCCCACTGGGAAAACTTAACATGTGCTGATAGGCTGCAAGCGTACAGCAGGTTAAGTTTTCTTGTCAGGAGAAACAGTGGCTGCCCAGGGACATTTCAGGTTGGGGAAACGATATGGGTAGAAGACTTAAGCCCTCTCTCCCCACATGCTGTAGTCCCGATCCAAACAGGGCCCTGCAAACCTGGATATTCAGTTCTGAGCATGGAACTAGCGGTGGACATCTGATTGTCAAGACCCAGGGAAAGTGAAAGATAAAGAAACATGTAATTAGGCCTTCATGTGAACTAGGCTGCCCCCTGTATACAAAAGTAATGTGTCCATAACCTAAGTGTGTGTTCTGTTGGCATACTAGAAGAAGAGATTGGATTTAGACCCCGCCAGGGCTTTTTTTGTAGAAAAAGCCCAGCAGGAACTCATTAGCATAATAGGCCACACCCCTGACAGCACAGCTCATTAGCATATTAGGCCGCACCCCCATGTTACCAGAAGTGTGGTCATCCAGCCACACGTACCTTTTGCTTCTTATTCTGTTTACCTTGTTTGTTGTCAAAACCCAGAGCTTTTTTTGTAGCAGGAACTTCTTTGCATGTTAGGCCACACCCCCCTAATGTAGCCAATCCTAATGAGTTTCGGCTCTTGGGCGTGGCCTATTATGCTAACGAGTTCCTGCTGGGCGTGGCCAACTCAGGAGCGAGCCGGAACTCCGTTCCTGTGCGTTCCTGCCCCAAAATAGCCCTGGACCCCACCCTTCACTACCCAAGGAATTCTCAGAGCGGCTTACAAACTCCTTTCCCTTCCCCTCCCCACAACAGACATCCTGTGAGGTAGGTGGGACTGAGAGAGCTCTGGCAGAAACTGCTCTTTTGTCAAGAACAGCTCTTACCAGAACTACGGCTTGCCCAAGGTCATCCAGCCAAGTGCAAGTGGAGGAGTGCGGAATCAAACCCGGTTCTCCCAGATTAAAGTCCGCGCACTTAACTACAACACCAAACTGGCTCCACTAATTAAACACATGTAGCTGGCTTTTTACACATTTACTATAGGACACAGGCTGTGCGCAAGGTTACACGAGGAAGCTCTTCTTCCCAGTCACATTTAAAGAGGCATCAGCCAAGTTGCCCAAATATATCAAGTTATGCTCTTTCCTTTCCACCTACACATGACTTATCTCTGTGCGTATCTCAGTGCCTATCCTGATAATCAGTGGTGAAGACAAATATTAGTATGGTACGACCATAATCTCTTACCATTCACTACAGGATCAGATCACACTACCCAATGTTGTGTATTCAAAGCTGCCTTGAATGCTTGATATGTTGTGAAACATCTAATTGAAATGCTATGTAAAGCTTCATCCTGGGCTAGGATCCAAATGCATCCAATCGTGTTACTAGCCCAGGAAGCACCTAACCAATCACCTTCGAGCAAGCTCCCTGAACGGGAACATCCGTGATTGATCCTTATGTGAACAACCTTATTGGTTGGTATTTGTACAGTGGGTGTGGCTACATTAGCCGGGAATGTTTAAAAGCAGGACAGCTGCAATGTAAAAGCTGTTCTGGCTATCAGATGTTGATCCGTGTTGGAGTTGTGTTCGAGTTGAAGAATAAAGTTGTGTTCTTGCTGAATCACTCTCCGACTGCTTTGTTAAGCGAGCGACTTAACAGCTTAGAGATAAATTACACAAAGACTAAAATAATGGCTTTTGCCAACAAGCCTAGGATGTTTAACTGGGTTATTGACTCTCGTCCCATTGAGCAAGTTCGTTGCTATAGATATCTTGGAGTTGTATTTCAGTCGTCTGGTCATATGAAAGGTCATGTTGACTACCTGTCAGCCAATGCGAAGAAAAGTGCTGGAGCTATTCAAAAGTTCTTCTGGTCCAAAGGAGGTCATAACTTAGAAGCTGCCATTAAGTTATTTACTATAAAGGTATTACCCCAATTATTATATGGAGCTCCTTTGTCCCTCCTGACAAACTTGACCTTACTTGAAAGAACGCAATCGAAATTTTTAGGAGCTATTTTTCAAGTTCCAACAAGTGTTTCAAATGCTGCAATCCGCTTAGAGGCTAGCCTGGTTATGGTGGAG
>NW_015162043.1:100796-114348 GCF_001447785.1 Gekko japonicus
GGGGGGGACATGCAGATCTGTCCTCGCAGAGGAGGGAGAGCTTGTACCTGAATAAAACTTGCTCTTAAAGATGCCACTGGACTGTTTTGGATTGCTAGCTATGGGAGGGTGGGGAACGTGCAGATCTGCCCTCACAGAGGAGAGAGAGCTTGTACCTGAAGGTGGGCTGGAGGGGGGGGCTCTGCAATTTATCTGGTTCCTTCTTGCTCCTCGTGGCCCAACTGAGGGCTGCTGGGAGCCAGGGGGTGGGGCTTTTTGCATGTGCCCACCCCCTGGGCTCCTTACTGCCGGAGCTCCGCTCCTGTGTGCTCCCGCAGGAAATGACCCCCTAGCTCTACCACTTAGCTACAGCCCCTCCCCTAAACTACTTCAGAGCCTTTATTGCAGAATAAACTGGCTAAAAATAACATCCTTCCCTTACCCACACACCCTGAAATCATTGCAATTCAAGGAGTTTAAAAATATCTCCTAGAAACATCCAAGGTTTTCATCTATTTTAAAATCCCAGTTTGATATCACAAACTAAAAGGGTGCTGAAGTGATTAGCTCAATTCTAATTCAAATATTTGCCCAAGAACAATGACCAACCTAATCAGAAGGGCTGATACGAAATGTCACTGACACACTTTTAGTGTTTAATATACACAGGATGTTAAAAGAGATCTGGTTCACAAATCTGAACGCTTAGCACTTGGCACCAATAAAAATAATTACCAGCACCAGTGCACTTGAACCTTACGGAATAAAATGACTGAAATCCTGAAAGCTTCCATCTGCACAGGTCTCCGATGGCCAAATATGGCAATGATACCCGGTGAGGGCACGGCGCACTTGCCCGATCGTAAGAGAGAGTGGTAGAGCATGGTTTCAACCTGCAAAGTTGCATTAACGAGTCGCCAAGATCTGCATTTCGTCTTGCTAATTCTGCAACATTATGCCAGAAAGGGCTCTTTTTGTAGAAAAAGCCCAGCAGGAACTCATTAGCATAATAGGCAACACCCAACAGCAGAAACCCATTACCATATTAGGCCACATCTTTGACAGCACAGCACAATAGCCTATTAGGCCGCACCCCCATGTTACCAGAAGTGTGGTCATCCAGCCACACCCACCTTTTGCTTCTTATTCTGTTTACTTTGTTGTCAAAACCCAGAGCTTTTTTGGTAGCAGGAACTCCTTTGCATGTTAGGCCACACACCCCTAATGTAGCCAATCCTAATGAGTTCCTGCTGTTGGGTGTGGCCTATTATGCTAATTAGTTCCTGCTGGGCGTGGCCAACTCGGGAGCCAGCCGGAACTCTGTTCCTGTGCGTTCCTGCCCAAAAATAGCCCTGGATAATACCAAGTGGCAGACCACACACATTAAATAGAATCACGCGGGTAGCCGTGTTGGTCTGAAGGAGCAGAACAACTTTCGAGTCCAGTGGCACCTTTAAGACCAACAAAAGTTTATTCAAGGTATAAGCTTTCGTGTGCAGGCACACTTCCTCAGATACAATGAAATGGAAGTTACCAGTCCATACATATAGGTAGATGGTAAGCAGTAAATTAACATACAACATAATGAAGCCATTTAACAGATTCAAGGCTCAAACAGGAACAAGTTTCGTTTATAAGGGTACCATTTGTTTGGGTTTAATTCGGGGGAACATAGTGAAGGAAATAAATATGTCAAAATTGGAGATTGATGGGTAGATGTATCCTTAATTATAATAATAATAATAATAATACCTTCCGATTTATTGATCGCTCAGTCCGGCAGAGCTGCTGGCTCTGAGCGATTTACAGTTACACGGTTTCTCACAAGGGACTAACAATTTCATAGGGGTAAGGGAGGACAACATATAATTCTTTAAATCGCACACATTTTGAAGCCGACGGGGATTTTTGTTCAGCTGTAGGCTTCAGACGTGTTCCGGAGGCATTCACTTTTCGGCTTGGCTTGATGACGTTGGTTCTTCCTGGGCTGCTTGGAATCGTAGCACCGCACTGCCATCACCTGGCTGGATTGGCCCATTACAGGCTTCTTAATGCTGAAGAGGTCTTTTTATCAGGCTTCCGAACTGGACATTCCATTCGCCGGCTAACACCTCCCCTATGGGGGTTTAGTGTGCCCACCCTCTCTAAAGAGTGGTAACCATTTTATCTACTCGCCGAAGCTTTCGAACCGCTGGGTGGACGGCGAGCTGGGGACAAGGCTGGTAGCTCACACCAGCGCGAGCTAGAACTGACAGCAACTCTGTTCAGTTCAGATTTTAACCAGAGGATAAATCCTCTGTGCCACCGCTCCCCCGGTGGAATGCTGAGAGTGATTAACTGAGACCCTGCCATTATGCTCCATCTGTCTCCTCTCAAGCATGGAGGCGACCTTACAGCATCTTCTTCTTTGAAGTGGGGCGAATGGCTGTGCAGAGTATCTCTGCGTAGAGAATCTCTGTCAATGGGGGGGGGGGAAGCATTCCAGAGCCTAGAAGCTTCTTCAGAAAAGCTTGGAAGCTCTTCTCCACAGCTGGCCTGCAATCGTGCAGTCCCGTGTGCACAGAAGCCACAATGATGAAGAAGGAATTTTCACTGACTTCCCTTCTCAAAATTGCATTGCTACAGAATCAATGTATTGGTGACTTGCTTCTCAAACCATCCATTACTGCAACTGGCTTGGCTTAAAATTGGCAGAGAACTTGGCTTTCTATGGCTTCCATATTCTAGTCTCTCTTTCCCCCCCAAAAGCTCTTAGCCCTCACGGAGTCAGTCCTAAGGAGCGGTTTGTTCTATCAAGGAAGAAACTCAGAGCCATCCTTGCATCTAGACAATGGTCTTCAGGGTTAGCTCACTCCAAGGACAGTCATGAGCCCTGAGCTTGGCCATTGACAAACAGTCTCAAATCTCCAGGCTTGGCAATCTTTCCTTGTGGCTACAAAGGGAACAAAACACACCCTCTTCCACGCCGCCACCAATATTCCACATGCTATCTGAAACTCCTTCCTGTCAGTGCACTGCATCAATAATATAATTAGGATCGGTAGTTCAGCAGTTCAAGACCCGAGTGTGCCGCATGACGAAGTGAGCTCCCGTCTCTAGTTCCAGCTCCTGCCAACCTAGCCGTTCGAAAGCAAGACATTGCAAGTAGATAAATAGGTACCGCTTGGGTGGGAAGGTAACAGCGTTCCGTACGCCTTGGTGTTTAGTCATGCCGGCCACGTGACCACAGAAATGTCTTCGGACAGCGCTGGCTCTTCGGCTTGGAAACGGAGATGAGCACCACAACCCTAGAGTCGGACTTGACTGGCTTTCGAGCAAGGGAACCTTTACCTTTACTATCTAACTAGCACTATCCCAACCTGACTACATTTTCAACAGTGGATTTAGCAGACACCTACGATACAATACACAGAGTGTTATTAATCTAACAGATTAAACAATCAATCACTGGCATAAATTCCCAAACCAAATAAATTCTATTATTTAGCTTTCATTAGAACATAAAAGGGCCCTGGTGATTCAGACTAAAGGTTCACCTAGTTCAGCATCTGTTTCCCCACAGTGGCCATCCAGATGCCCACGCACAACACGGCATAGCACACAAAGGGCAAAAGCTTACCCACACAGTCTGGTGATGGTCCCACCCCTCGCTGCAGCTATCAGGACATATGCCTCTGTATGTGAAAGCTCTAGCTACCATGGCCATGGAGTTGTTTATTCCCGTTTTAAAAGCCATCCAAGCTCGTTGCAATCTTCTCTAAATTATGCATGGTGTGACGAAGTACTTCATTTTGTCTGACCTACATCTACTCTCTCTGGCTGCAAAAGTCTTGGATGCCTCATTCAACCTGTGTTTTTCAGGACTGATGACAGACTGGGAAGCTCTGAAGACACTGCTAAAATACTGGGTGAAGAAAACCTTATGATGATAATTAGGGTTGCCAGGTCCCCCGGGGGGCGGGAAAACCCCCGCTCGATGGGTCCGTTCCCCGCCGGCCCAAATCGGGCTGCCGGGGGGGGGAACCCCACCCCCCAAAGTGCCGGGAGCACGGAGATGTGCCCAGCGTGATGACATCACCTAGCGGTGACGTCATTGTGTCAGGCACGTTGCAGGGAGACAATCTATTATTTGGGGGGAAAACTCTATGTTTTCCCCTCGAATGATAGTGGCCCCGCCCCCAACGTGCCCAACGCAATGACACCACTTCCGGGTGATGTCACTGCAGTGCGCACTTTGCGTGCATGCCAATGAACTCCCAGAGAGGGCCAGGACTTCCCCCGCTGCAGCCAAGGTAGGACTCGGCAACCCAAATGTTAATGGGCTTTGGAGCCAGCTCGGAGGACTACTCTGAAACCTCCTGGATTCCACACAAGACTCAAGCTTCTTATCAAGAGCCAGAGCTCGACAAAAGGCTCATGAGCATCTGGCACAGCGACAGCCATAGAAGAGAGCGCTGGAAGAGTAAACTGTCTCACATTTCTGTTCACCAAGCAAAGCACTACCACTTACACAAAGCAAGAAAGGGAGGGGGGGTAAATATATCCATTTTCCGGCTGCTTTTGATTGCATCAGCAAGGAAACAGCTAATGCCATAATGCCTAGTGACTGGGAAGAGAAAGAACAAAAGTCAGCAGTTTTCCAGCCTCACTTTAGAACAACAAACACACCGAAGGTCAAGATTTTTTTTTTTTTTAAACACCACAGGGAGAAGTCTATGTGGAGCTATCAGGAGGCTCCTACATTAATGAAAATAAAACTCCATGGGGCAAAAATACATTTTTTAAAAGCCAGAACCTTGAAAACAGTTTGTCAGAAAGCCATGTTGTTGTTTTTACTGGCAATGCCTGAGGCACAGTGTACAGTCAATCAAGTCCAATGGAGCAAAAGTCAGGGTTACATTTTAAAGTGAGGTACTCTGCAAGACTGCAAACAACAAGTTGTGCAATGCAATGAAAAACTGGGGATGAAATGGGTTGCTTCTTTCTTCTGCCATGCCGTTAGGAGAGCTCTTCAGGGAAGCATGCCCATGGTAAAAATTTTGCCAGACTCCTGCAACAATCAGACTCAACAACTCGCTTCTTCAGAAGGAAAGTTTATTGATCAGTATTGGCAGAACATCTCTACTTCAGGAACTGTGTTAAGACTAGAAGAAGAAGAGAAGAAGATTATACCCCACCCTTCACTTGGGAGTCTCAGAGCGGCTGACAAACTCCTTTCCCTTCCCCTCCCCACAACAGACACCCTGGGAAGTGGGTGGGGCTGAGAGAGCTCTGACACAAACTGCTCTTTTTCAAGGACAGCTGTGCCAGAGCTTGTGACTGACCCAAGGTCACATCAGCAGGTGCAAGTGGAGGAGTGGGGGAATCAAACCTGGTTCTCCCAGATGAGAGTCCGCGCACTTAACCACTACACCAAACTGCATAAAGAGATATACAGTGTTCAAAGGGGGTCACCAGATGGGTAAGAGCCAATGAAGGGGGAACAGGGCTCCGCCAGAATGTAATGGTCCCACTTTCCCAGAGAAGGTAGTACGGTGAAGCATTCAAGGCCAAGCACATATAACGTACAGATAAGAGAGCGAGCATCACTGAGGCAACCAGAAAACTGAAAGCACATTCCAAGGAGTGAATGATCCCCCCCCCCAGCCTTTATGGCAGAGAGCTGACATTTTTCTGCAGTATTAAGAACTTGAATCTAGTTTCCCCAGAGTCTGATGCATATTCCTAAGTTCTAGCGAATCATATTCATGCTTGTATGACATTGAGAAGACTAAACGGTGCCTGGTGGGCTTTATGGCCTCTGTTGACCCTAATTAAAACAACAACAACGACAAGTGTTGCTACTGCTGAAAGAAATTTTATCTCTCTGACGTGAAAAATTAACAAAGGATGCCCAGGCTTACTGCCACAGAAGAATAAACAGAAGAAAGGAGGAGCTTGTACATTTCATGTCACTCTCAGAATTTAAGAACCCATTTGTTTATTTAACGGAAAATGGATTATGTATAATATTCAAGCCACAGCTCAACAAAGCTACTAGAGGAGAACAAGAATTCTAAGACCCCGGTCACACGGGCCAGATAACGTGGGGGGAGGCGTGGCTTTTTGCCCCAGTGCAATTTAACGCACCAGAACGCGATCAGACGCCGCGGCAGCAAAATGGGGTTTTGTTTGTCAGCGCGTGTTTTCGGCGTGCGTCAACACCGTGAGAGGAGCGCGCTTGAGCGATCACAGATAGGTATTCCGTCGACAGCCGTAGCAAACAGTTTGCTAGCAGGCTTTCCCGGGTATTTTTACACTCCGGACTTTCGGGCGGATGCTACGGGTCGGCGATGGGTGTGCTACGCTTGCCAGATGTGTCCTTGTGTTCGCGGCCGTATACTCTGCCCGACATTCGTGCCTCTCCCGCCGCAAATTCCGCGTGTGAACAAGGGTCTAAATATATCTGAAGAACCCCTATGAATTATGGTGCAATTTTCTCCAGTGTTAATTACAGCTCTGAAGACAGTGGCAAACTCTACCCTTTAAAAATACAACTTTTACCAGCCTGTTTCACTCCCCTAGCTCCTCAGAAAAACAAGAAGCTAAGAGGACTCTGTTGGAACTAAAAGGGTTTTAGGAACTCTCCTGGGACACGTCTGCATTCCAAAGTCAGCTAGAAGCACCAAGAAACTCCCTGAGGGCAGTTAGTAATCAACCCATATCAGCCTATGGGGGTGGATCACTGTTAGAGATACCCACGCCTGCAGATATGACATTAAGTCATCAAATAAAGAGTCACCAAGTAAGATGCCCCCTTGGGACAGTGTAATCACAAGAGCCTAGTTTCTATCCCTAACACTAGCTGCCTTGGCCTTAATTACAGGGAATTAATCTGGAAATGCACTGCCTCACAATACAAGAACTCATGGGCATTCAATGAAATTGCTGAGCGGTCGGGTTAGAACGGATAAAAGGAAGTACCCAAAGAGTGATTAACACTTGGAATTCACGGCCACAGGAAGTGGTGGCAGCTACAAGCATGGACGGCTTCAGGAGGGAATTAGATAAGCATATGGAGCAGAGGTCCATCGGTGGTTATTAACCACAAGGTATAGATAGGGTCTCTGGGGCAAGTGATGCTCTGTCTTCTTGGTGCTTGGGGGGGGGGTCAACAGTGGGAGGGCTTCTAGAGTCCTGGCCCCACTGCTGGACCTCCTGATGGCACCTGGTATTTTTGGCCACTGTGTGACAGAGTGTTGGACTGGATGGGCCTTTGGCCTGATCCAACATTGGCGTCTCTTATGTTCTTATCATTCCAAGGTCCCAACAATACAGAAACCTGCACATACCCAGGACAGCTTGGCCAGGGATCCCGGAGGTTTTTTGTCATCTTCTGGGTGTGGGACAGTGGTCACTGCTACATTGTGCAGGGGGTTTAACTAGATGACCCTTGGAGGTCCCTTCGAACTCTATGACTCTATTCTATGCCCTACCCATTCTTCAAAACAGATATTTACAGCAGCCCCAATTCATGGTGCTGGTGTTGGTATTTGAAGCCCTAGATGGTTTGGGGATCAGGATACCTGAAGAACCACCTACTCATTCATGAACCTACCTGGCCACTACAGCCATCCTCCTGAGGCCTTGCTTCAGGTGCACCTGCCTTCTGGGATGAGGTGGGTGGCACACCAGAAGAAAGCCCTCTCAGCTGGAGCACCAAAACTCTGGAACTCTCTCTCCAGGGACACTCCCCTGTCTTCTTCAGCTGCCCTCTTCCACCAGTGGGTAAAAGACCCTTCTGTTTTGTCTGGTGCCCTCTCAGTGACCCCTCCTTCTTGCCCCGTTTTTAATGGTTGTTTTTATGTATGGGCATTTTATTGTATTGTATGTGTATGGAACTGCGGTGGCTCAAGTGGTTAAGACGCTGAACTGCAGGCTGTGTCCATGATGGTCTGGCAATCTCCCGTATTTATAGAATACTATTATGTCGAGCTATTATTACTATCCAGCTCCTGCCAACCTAGCAGTTCGAAAGCAAGAAATTGCAAGTAGATAAATAGGTACCACTTCGGTGGGAAGGGAACAGCGTTCCGTGCGCCTTGGTGTTTAGTCATGCCGGCCACATGACCACGGAAATGTCTTCGGACAGCGCTGGCTCTTCGGCTTTGAAACGGAGATGAGCACCGCAGCCCTAGAGTCGGATGCGACTGGCTTTCGAGCAAGGGAACCTTTACCTTTACGTGTATTTTAACTCGGTTTTAGTTGTCTGAACGATGTTTGGTTGGGTGTGAATAATTTTTTTTATTTTTGTTAATATGTTTTTTAATCTGTCAGCTGCCTCGGTAGCCCTACGGTTTTAGTTGCCTGAACGATGTTTTGTTGGGTGTCAATAATTTTTTTTTATTTTTGTTAATATGTTTTTTAATCTGTCAGCTGCCTCGGTAGCCCTAATGAGGACAGAAAGGTGAAGTATATTTTGGTGGCCCTAATGAGGACAGAAAGGTGAAGTATAAATTTTGCAAATAAATAAAAAATATGTTGTCGAAGGCTTTCCCGGCTGGAGATCATTCGTTGCTGTAGGTTTTCCGGCGCTGTGTGGCCGTGGTCTTGGCATTGTAGAACCTGACGTTTTGCCAGTAACTGTGACTGGCATCCTCAGAGGTGTAAAACAGAAAGATGGAGCACTCTCTGTGTCAAGGTGAGAAGAAAAATGGTAGGCAGGTAATTTATATCTACTCCAGAAGGTGGGGTAGGGCTGCGTCATTATCTTTCATTATATTGTAGGAGCTCTCCAGGCTATGAACATACTAATGGAGGAGCTTTCCTGAGGAGGTTCTTTTGTATGTGAATTGTTTCCTAAGGAAGTTTCCTGTTTCCTGAGGAGGTTCTTTTGTATATGGATTTTTCCTTTGAAGGTTTCCTGTTTCCTTCAAATAAAAAATAATTGAAAAACAGACTGCCTGGACATTTTCTTGGTTCTCAGAGCCCCAAGCTGAACAACAGCTATTCTTGCACAGCAGAGGAAGAATATAATCTTGATTATCAATCGCCACCAAATATTGACAAGTCACTTCATAATCTGCAGCGCTGTTTATTTACCGTCCCCCAAATGTATAACTACGTAAATGAATCAATGCAGATGTTAAGTTGTATATCCAGCTGTCACACTGCACATCTCAACATAAACACCACCCTGATTCTAGCTATTTTGCCCAACACCCTCCACTCACCCATCTTTAGAGAGATGATGCCGGAAGAAATCATTAGCAGCTAGCTTGATGGCTTTTTCTGGAGTCACTAGCGTCAAATTCACTGCTGCCCCTGAGCAAGAACACAAAGAACAGAACACACAGGTTCAAAATTATACATTCTTTGGCACATAAGAACATAATAGAAGCCATGTTGGATAAGACCAATGGCCCATCCACTCCAACACTCCGTGTCACATAGTGTCCAAAAATACCAGCTGCCATCAGGAGGTTCACCAGAACTCCAGAAGCCCTCCCACTGTTGCCCCCCCCCCAAGCACTTTGCCCAAAATTTAAGCTTAGGACAGAAGATGCACTGTGGAATCATCTGTGAGAATTTTACCTTAATTCTCAGAGACTCATCACAAGCAAAAGTAGTGCCATAATTGACAAGTCACTTCATAATCTGCAGCGCTGTTTATTTACCGTCCCCCAAATGTATAACTACGTAAATGAATCAATGCAGATGTTAAGTACAATATCCAGCCGTCACACTGCACATCTCAACATAAACACCACCCTGATTCTAGCTATTTTGCCCAACACCCTCCACTCACCCATCTTTAGAGAGATGATGCCGGAAGAAATCATTAGCAGCTAGCTTGATGGCTTTTTCTGGAGTCACTAGCGTCAAATTCACTGCTGCCCCTGAGCAAGAACACAAAGAACAGAACACACAGGTTCAAAATTATACATTCTTTGGCACATAAGAACATAATAGAAGCCATGTTGGATAAGACCAATGGCCCATCCACTCCAACACTCCGTGTCACATAGTGTCCAAAAATACCAGCTGCCATCAGGAGGTTCACCAGAACTCCAGAAGCCCTCCCACTGTTGCCCCCCCCCCCACAAGCACTTTGCTCGAAATTTAAGCTTAGGACAGAAGATGCACTGTGGAATCATCTGTGAGAATTTTACCTTAATTCTCAGAGACTCATCACAAGCAAAAGTAGTGCCATAACAGGAGCTGGTGCTCAAATCCATTTCTGTTCCCACCGATAGCAGTGGCTGCTGCATCAGTGCACACATCCTGCCTTGTCACAGAACAGCTGTGCCATGCAGAAGCATTAATAAAACACCAACTTTATGGTTGAGATGGTTAAACCATGGAAGAACCCGATGCAATTCCATATTAACAAGTCTGGGGAGAAGGTTTTTTCTCTCTGATAGGACAGAGCCAGCCAAACAACTGAGAGGGATCATGCGATGCTTCAGATACAGAGGCACAAACCTCAACTTGATGCGTCAGCATTCATGGGATCAGACTGAGAGAGAGAAATGCTTCCATAACAGCAAAGGAATTGCAGGGTTCAAACTTCTTTTCAGGGAACGCTTTCTGAAACCTCCATCCGAATTGTCATTAAGGACTTTTCACAAGGCTACACAACAAATCTGGGATCTAAATCGCACTAGGATGGTGATCAGTTTCTACTTTGCCGGGGGGGGGGGGGAATCCTTCATTTTCTTTGAATCCTTGATTTTGGCAGCCTGTTCCATCTATCACAAAAAGTCATTCTTTTAATATGTCGAATAAGGGCTCCTTTTATCATATGTGGTGGACTTGTGATAAGGCAAAGAGTTATTGGTCTGAAATACATAGAGAAATGGAAAAAATTGTGAAATGTAAATTTAAGAAGGAACCGGAAATACCATTGTTGGGACTTAAAATGGAGGAAGTCAATAGGGCAAAAAGAACATCGATGTGGTATATGATTACAACTGCCAGAATGATGTATGCTCAAGCTTGGAAACAGGACAGAGTCCCTGAAATTGAGGAATGGATAAAGAAATTACTTTTTATGGTTGAAATGGACAAAATGACAAGGAAACTTAAGAATTTGGAGGCGGAAGAATTTTTGAAAGACTGGAAAGATTTTAAAGAATATTTAGAGAAACACTGGGATGTAAAGAACAATTTGATTTGTTTTGATAGTTGCTAAAAAGTAAATGATAATAGAATAAAGATAAATGTATAAGAATATTAGTTGATATATAAGTTATCTATAGATTGTGAACAGTGAATAAGGGAGATATAAAGAAAATCTAAGATATGGGCTGGAGGTTGGAGCACTGTGGGAAGCCAGAAGGGAGTGGGGTATAGTAGAAAAGAATGTATGACAACTAATTTGATATATGTATAACTTTTTTATTATGTCCTAATAAAGTGTTTTGAAAAAAAACCAACAAACCAACAAAAAGTCAGTGTTTCTTTTCATAGCCTATGGGCCAAAACTCCAAGTACATTAACGGGGAGCTCCTCCATTGGAATCCAGAGCAAGAACTGGATATTATTGGCCTACCTGAGAGGATTGCAGTCATATACATGAAGCCCTTTGCTAAGAAGAAGAAGAGGAGGAGGAGGAGGAGGAGGAGATTGGATTTATACCCCACCCTTCACTACCCAAAGGAGTCTCAGAGCGGCTTACAAACTCCTTTCCCTTCCCCTCCCCACAAGAGACACCCTGTGAGGTAGGCGGGGCTGAGAGAGCTCTTGACAGAAACTGCTCTTTTTCAAGAACAGCTCTTATCAGAACTACGGCTTGCCCAAGGTCATCCAGCAGGTGCAAGTGGAGGAGTGGGGGAATCAAACCCGGTTCTCCCAGATTAGAGTCCGCGCACTTAACCACTACACCAAACTGGCTCTCTCTAAGCATTTATTGTCTTCATGAAACCCTGGATGAGCATCTCCATGAAGCAGCGATGTGTCTTCCCTTCCACCACAATGACCTTAGTGAGGGCTTAAGATCTGCTTGCTCTGTGTGACATCTTGCACCAAAACATCAGGCCTGACTCCAAGCGAGTAGGAGCCTACCCAGTTCTGTCCCCTGGAATGTAAACAGCACTTGACGTGCACATGGTGAATGTAAGTACTCTATTATGGAAAACAACTACCAGCAAATCCCTGTTACTGCACAGACCGATTATGAATTGTATGCTGCACCGGAGAACAAAAGGAAGCAGCATTAGTAACACAAGGATGTCCTGCACCACTGAGGTCATTTAGGGAAGGGAGAGCCGCACTGTCTTTTCCCACAGTCAACTCTGTTCTGGATTCGTTGACACTCTGCATTAGAAGAGGCCACCCAGCTCTGGCACACTGAAATAGGGCCGTCTCCTGAATGGCTCCCCTTCAAGGGCTTGTTTACAAAGAGAGAGGCCTTTAGCCTCTGTCTACCTCAGCAAAGAATTCCTGGATTTCTCTCCCTCCATACTTGCCAACTCCCTTGGGTCATTTACAGATCACTGAGTTTGCTTCTGGACCTGTGAACGCTACCCAGCAAGAATAATATCTCTGCTGTTCATTTGCAATTCATTTACAAAGCAAGATTTTCAGAAATTGTTATTGATAGCAGAACCTCGTGTGAGTCCTTCATGGAAGGATTGCCACCATGGAAGGATTGAGTCCCCCAACCCCATCTTCCTTCCTTGGCATGGCATTGCACGTAGAGATGTGGGGTGTCCTTTCCCTCTTCTCCCTTGCAGAGAACAGTCTGGGGTGTATAAGTGGCCCCTGTTTGCTCACCTGCCTGAATAAGTAATGACACTAAGGTGGGTAGTAGGTCTGTGACAGGTATGTGCTGGCATTGTAAACAGTCTAAAGGCTGGTATGCACACATGTGGTGGGAATGTGCAGAAGTAAAGACCTTTTGGAGGGAAATTACTGAAATCATTAGGAAAGTATGCAATGTAACATTACCTATAGACTTTAACCTAATGCTGTTAAGCACAATAGGAAGCCCATTATTGGATAAGAAAACTCAAAATCTAGTCAAGGCTACAATACTGGCGGGAAAGGCAGTGATCGCTCTGGGTTGGAAAGACAAAGGTAAATGGACAATAGAAATCTGGCACAACTATTTGTTTGATTTTATACAGTCATTGTGGAGTCAACCGACAAGGGAACAACATGGGAAGAAAAATGCACGGAAATCAGGGCCAGATGGAAGATCTACTTAGACTGGATGATGAAAGAAAGAAGGAAGGACATTCAGTGGAAGATCAAGACTCTATGCCCTTTAGGGCTGCCAAGTCTTTTAAACGTACCGGCGGGGGAGGCTCCATCCCGTCCAGGAGCTGGCTCGGTGTGCGCATGTGCCCGAAGCGCGCATGCGCCGCCGCAACGTCACCGGAAGTGAAGTCAGACGTTGTAGACGTTGGGGGCGTGGCCGAGCTCATCGGGGGGGAACATATGGTTCCCCCCCCCGACGAGCTCAGCCACGCCCCCAACGTCAGCAATGTGGCTGCGTCACCTCTGGTGACGCAGCTTCGGGGGCAGGGTTCCCCCCGGGCCCCGATTCCACCAGGGCGGAAATCGGGGCTCCGAAGTGGGGGAATCTCCG